>NC_056743.1:278248102-278383102 GCF_019279795.1 Protopterus annectens
TGTTCTTTATATTTTAGTATTTTCTCTGTCGCTTCTTTTTCCAGGTGGCCCACAGTTTTTGTCTATGTAATGCTTTTCATGGATCTGTTTTATTAATGAATGCAAATTTACATTTAAAGCTTTTTGACAGGTTTTCTTCAGTGAGGTTTTTGCTTTCCTCCAATTTCTCTCAATCTTTTTGAATAACTTTCTAGAATTTCTGAGCTTCTTGCATAATAGTAACAGTACATAATTTCTTTCTTACTCTCAATTGTCTACTCTATCATCTTTATGGATCTTTTTGGCCTGATTTTTTGTGAACTACTACTACAACGTTCTGCATGGGTGGGGGGCATCCTCCCCCTGAACCTGTCATAACTCATTGTATGAATAATTCTGTATCTTCAGGATTCTACACTGTCCTTTTTTCCCAGTTCTGACACACACTGGGATTGGCCACTGTTTTATCCTAGGTCTTGTGCACCCAGTTTCTTTGTTTTATTTAATCTGCCTTTCTCTGTGATATATGCTACATACGGTGCAGTCTATAAATTAATGTCATCTTGATAAGATTTTGTGAATGTAGGGTCCACCATGTGAAAACACTCACCAGTACTTGAGAATGACTTCAGTTCCAGTAATACTACTTTGCTTTTCTTGCTGATTTCATTCTCTCTCTGTTTGGAAAGTAAATATTAGTAAGGCTTTAAGCATTGCGATATTGACCTTGTAGAACACTATCTGATCTTCTTGAATTATGAATGTTATTTATTTCATTTATTTTTTTTTGTGGTCTACAGACACTAAAAAGGTTAATGTACCTCAATCATTTTACCTGAATCAATACCTGCCCCATAGTCACTGAGATGTATCTCATCTTTAGCAAGTACATGATTGTCCTAAAGGCACTCCTCCCATTATCTATTCCCATTATTGTAAACAAGTCAAAGTGGTCTTAACCATGTGCCTTGTATGTGGGCTTTGGCATAAGTATAATCACTTCATACAAGAAAAGGAATACTTTCACTCAGGATCAGTTCTAATGAAGCCTTTTTTGCTGATTCAGTCAACGATAGTATTGTATTCTTTGAAGTTATGGAAAATTGATCGGTTTGAGTATAGATGATAAATTGGTTGCACTGTGGATTTACTCTTAGTAGTCTATGAAACCTATCTTCTGTGTCAGTATATCATTAAAACACATCTGATCCCTTTCTTCCATCATAAGAAATATCTAAACTAGTGTAGAATCAGATACAACTTAAAAGAATGAGCATTATCAATTTCCTCATTACTCAGCAAACATGCCTAATGCACAAAAATGCATAACGCATGTCTTTGTAAGAAGTGTGGGAGAATCTAGGGGAGAGGAACAAAAGAAAGAACTCTCGTGTGCCTGATGATTGGCTTTGGTAGAAGCACATCCCCTTTTGAAGTGACTGCATTTTACAATTTTCAAATTGAGATGTGCTTAAAACTTCACTCATTTACTACTCTCGACTCCTCACTAAAAAGGAATTGCTCTGTCAAGTGGGTTATGGTGGGAGGATGGATCCAGAAGTATCAGTGTTCTTAGTCCTGTTCTACATCAGTGGGTAACTAGTATACCTGTCCAGGTGCAAAAATAAAGCAGGCTCATTTTTCCTTACCACGTCATTATTTCTCTTTAGGTAAGAAGATGTAAGTTTACCCCTTGGAGATCCTACCTTTGCATGCCTTCTAGTCTCAATATTTGCCATCCTTGTATTGAGCACTATAGCCCTGCATGGAAAAATACCCTTACTGTTAGATCTAGCTGCAAACTGAGGGATATTCTTACAGCACCTTTCCACAGTGTTTGCCATCTCATTTGTTTTCAGAGGAACATTATTTCACTGAAAGTCATTTCTCTGAAAAGGAATTCTTCACCAGCAATATACTGGAGGATGAGTTTGGGACAAAATATAGTGGTGAACTCTCTCTCTCTTTTGCCAATAGTTTATTAAATTGTACTAGAAACAAAATGTAAAACTGATATGATTTATATTAAAGCATCATAGCGGTGATCTATCAGAAATTTGTATGCTTGTCTGTGGTCACTTTCTGATCATGAATATACATTTAGTGCAGTCAGTCTTAATGTATAATAATACAATTAAGATTGTGAATATTTTTGGATTAATCATAGAAATGCAGCCTCTCAACTATTTTAATTAACAATGTTTTCATCTGAGTTATTTCTTCAAAAAAAATGCCCTGTGAGACACGGTTCCATATTTACATGGTTGTGTTCATGCTATAAAGTTTCCTCTGATGATATATTGCGTCTGTTCAAAATTGATTCTGACACCTTTCATCTTGAAGTTGCACTTGTCTGCTGTAAAGCAGCTGCTTCAAACTTTTCTTTGTCTCAATGCGCATATTAAAATTAGCTATAACTCCATTATTAATACTCCATATGTTACCGAGCAGGAATGTGGTTATCAGGCAGTATTGTAAAAATCAGTAAGATCTGACTATTGACTTTTAACATTTTTAGCCGACAGCAGGCAAAGCAAGTCTCTAAAAAGTTATGTAAATGACAAACCAGTATGTTTTTGTTCCTGTAAGAACATTGTAACATTTATTTAACTTTTTAAAGAAAGGGAAATTGGAATGTTCCCTTTAAGCTATAAGCTGAGTAAATTTCTACTTCCTTGTTCCTGATAGCTGAATTCCTCTTTGAAGAGGTCAGGCATTTCAAAAAACAGTTTTTGTTCAGGATATTTTAATAGTGAAAATCATTAACAGCATGCTGGTCATCTTGATCAACTTAACAGAAAGAAGTGAGAGAAACTCTTCATAAGTCACTTTTTCATGCAGTGCGATGTCATAATTTAAACATATTACAACATGCAGCCCCTGCAGCACTCAGCCAGAAATTCACTACACATCTAGTTATGTAATGTTTGCTTGCATAGACAAGGTGCATGTTCTGAGCAATTTTTATTTACACTAAAATGTGTACAGTAAATTTGGCACATTGGGAGTAATGGATAAAGTGTAAAACAGTTTCACTTTATCAAGAATAAGTCAGTTTCAGGTCAGGTACTTAGTATGTAGCTAAAACATTCAGTGAGGCAAATACAAAGCAGTACTTCAAATAATGGTGATGACTATAGTCACTTGTTAAACCTAAGCAATACGAGAAATCAGTTTTTTGGCAGCTATGGCTATGCTGATCTCTCCAAAGACACTTTTAAACTCGACACCTTACCTTAATAAAACTCAAAACTAGAGCTTAGCAGATTTGGCCTTACAAATCTATCCATACCTTCTGTGTTGGACTGCCCAACTCAAATTGTTCATTTGTCCATACAAAATGTTAAAAACTGGTCAGTTTCTTTATTGAACATGATAGGAAGGAAATTGCCTGCATCAGTGGCATACAGGAATAAAGACCCAACTGTGTCCCAGACAAGCTCAATTTGATTAGCAGCTCTAGCACTTGGTGCAGCTTTGAAAAGGATGGCTACAGCTATCTTGTTGGGGTGGGGAGGATACTCTATGGATTTCTTAAGACCTGATAGAGACCACATTATAGCTCCTCCAACCCTATGATGTATATATGTTTGTATATCATCATGAGGTCAGAAGGCTACAAGTAAAGAAAATCAGTACAATATGACATGAGTTACCTGACCTGCACTGCAGCATTGCCAGGGTCAGTACAATATGACATTAGTTACCTGACCTGCACTGCAGCATTGCCAGGGTCAGTGCAATATGACATTAGTTACCTGACCTGCACTGCAGCATTGCCAGGGTCAGTACAATATGACATTAGTTACCTGACCTGCACTGCAGCATTGCCAGGGTCAGTACAATATGACATTAGTTACCTGACCTGCACTGCAGCATTGCTAGGGTCAGTACAATATGACATTAGTTACCTGACCTGCACTGCAGCATTGCCAGGGTCAGTGCAATATGACATGAGTTACCTGACCTGCACTGCAGCATTGCCAGGGTCAGTGCAATATGACATTAGTTACCTGACCTGCACTGCAGCATTGCCAGGGTCAGTGCAATATGACATTAGTTACCTGACCTGCACTGCAGCATTGCCAGGGTCAGTACAATATGACATGAGTTACCTGACCTGCACTGCAGCATTGCCAGGGTCAGTGCAATATGACATTAGCTTAACTGTTCTACCCTGTCCTGCAGTGCTGCCAGGCGCATCTCCTATTAGCATGTATATAGAGCTGGGAACTTCATGTGCATGTGTCCGAGAAGTGATATTGTGTGTGTGTCTGTCACATCTGGGAGTCTGCCATATCATCAGAACTACAAAAAAAGGACTATATGAAGATGACAGTGGGGAAGCATTAAAACATTAGTGAGTGGGACGAAAGGAAAATGGGAATTTTAAGCAGAAACTTTTAAATGTGCTTAGACTGGGCTTCACATACTGTGGAGGAACTGGAGGCTATACAGTTTTCTGATATGTATTCACTAAATTTTGCTTTATCCCTATGCTTAATTGTGCACACAATGTAAAGATATGACCGTTCTCTCTTGCTGAGTCACTTGGCTATTAGATACTTCAATTTCAGGTGACTTTAGTCTTGCCCTATCACTTAGCTGTTAATGTGAAATATTCCTCTTCCCATGTCTGGGCTTGTGACCTTCTAGAAAAGAACATTTCCATGGGTATTAAGATATATATATATATATATATATATATATATATATATATATATGGGTACATGTCAGTCCACCGACAAGTCGGAAGACCGACATTCACTCCACCGACACATGAAAAGATCGACAGCGCAAACACGGACATTTAACAGGTAAGGCTTTTAATTTCGCTAATCATGCCTACCATGTTTTAGTAAGTGTGGCAGTGTTATGCATGTGTGGTAGGCATGATTAGCGAAATTAAAAGCCTTACCTGTTAAATGTCCGTGTTTGCGCTGTCGATCTTTTCATGTGTCGGTGGAGTGAATGTCGGTCTTCCGACTTGTCAGTGGACTGACATGTACCCATACACACACACACACACACACACACACACACACACACACACACTATATATAATGCATAGATTGATAGATATATAATTTTACTATAAACTGTTTAGCTAGGGGATATTATATCCTGGGAACCTGTGGTATTATCACCTTATTTCAAACTCAAATGGTTTGCTATTTTTCTCTTGGCTTTTGTGGGCATCTTCCCCCTTATAAAGTAATGACGGTATGCATTTGTGGCAAACTGTGGCACACGTTTTTTATAACATGCAGCCAGCTGTAGAAAGGCTCTAAGCTGAAATATGCCATTAGGACTAGCAGTGGGAACTTCCTCCATGAGGGAAATCTACCAGTGGCCTTTTTAATCACCATACTTGAAGAAGAAAAAACTATGAAACATACAAAATTTTAAAAGTTGTTGTAGAACCTGATAGTAATGAGATATTTGGGGGTCTTCCATTAGGATTCACAAATACTATAGGCCTTTAAGTTAACATTTTCCCATAGGCTGTTTCTGATATGATTTATGTTCCTCTTTGTAGACTGTTCTGAGAAAGTCTTAGTTCCACAGCAGGAACTCGTGTGCCTCTCTATTGTTGGGTTTGAACCACTATCTACTTGTGCCTTACATATTGTGGATAGCCTTCTTTCTTTCATTCATTCAGTCTCAGGCTTCCATAACCTTGGCTGCCAAATTTACCACTATTGTCTATATTTCTTTCTAGGACTTCTAAATTTTAATGTGTGATATTTGTGATAAAGAACATTGGGGAATTCTTGTGTGAAGTGTTTCCAAGCTGAAAAATGTAGGGGGCCAACAGTTTGTGTTGAAGAAACACCTATTGTTGAGCAGAGCTCAATCCAGCAGTAGGTGACCTTGGCAGGTGCCTAGCCCCTGCTGGCCGGGGAGGGAGGACTGCCACAGCATTTAATTTTTAATTAAAAATTTTTTTTCAAAGTACATTTATTCTTTTTTTAACAGCATTCTTCAAGAAGTCAGTCTGTGACTGTGTGTCCATTGACCCAAGGACATTTACATTCCTGCTGCTTCTCAACCTGTATCGATGCATGCATATTTTACATGTCTCAGCAAGGGATGTGTGTGCATGCAATGGCCTAGTTAGGGTTGGCAGGTTAGTTGACTTGCTCAGGCTCAAACCCTATACACTAGTTACAGGAGAAAAGAGCCTGAATCCTCTACACCAACTAGCAGACTAAAGAGGTTCAGTGCATTTTTCAAGAAATTGAGTTTTGGAGCATTTTTCTTGGAAATGAGTTTCAAGGGAAGATTAGTTTACTGCTGCTCATGCTGTGTCTGTTTTCAGTGTGCAACTGATTTCTTTAACAAATGGCCATCAGTGTTTGTGCTATACAACTTGAAAGCAGTGTTCGCAGCACAAAAGGTAGTATACTTGCCTTTGGTGTTAGAAGGCCGAGGGTTCTATTCCAGTAGATGGATTACTAATACTGGTGTGTACTCTAAGGGAAGGAATTGGGGTGATGCACTCTTTAGTATGTCCTGCTTTGGATGAGACAGCTAGTAACTATGAATCTGTTGGTTTGCCAGCCATTCCCTATTGCAATATTACCGACTTGCCAATATATTTCTTTTAATGTAACATAGTCAATTTATTCTTCAAGGACAGCAAGCACTGAATTTGTAGATAGAACACTGATGTAAAGTTGTTTGACAGCCACAACTCTTCATTAGTTACAGATCATTTTAATGTGCAATTATTCAGATGACTTTTACTTCTGTCGAGATTGTGTATATTGACTGATGGTGGTGGGTTATAATGATGTTTGAGTGGTCTTTTATGTTTGGAATGTTTTGAAATGAGTAGTTTTGTCATTATTGGTTCATATATTTAGTTTTAATGCTTACTAGAAAAACTGTTCAAAACTACAAATATAAAACCTGCTCTAGCAAGTGGTGCTGTATTATACAAGGAATATAATTTAATACAATCAGAAAGGTGAATCAAAGAACATATGCATGTATGCATTGTCCTAGAAATGTGTGCAAGGGATCTGTGGTTTGAAACCGCCCCCCCAAAGGTAAATATAATCCACCACTGGCCAGATGCATTTTCTTTGAACATGGGTTTCAGTGCTGTTTAAAAGACAAAGGATCTTACTGTCCATGCTGTCTGTTTTCCTTTTGAGACTTTATTGTTTTGTTTAGAAATTTATCAGTGTTTGTGCTATAAAACTTGAAATAACAGTTTTAAATTAAATCCACTTATCTGCAATGCTTGTAAAAGCAAAGAAGAAAATTGTATGCATACTGACAGATTTGAGCAATATTATGGTAATTGATGAGAAATAGCCAAGTATTGGGACACTGGAATGACTGTTGTAGCTCATCTATCTCCTTGCCTAAGACCCCATTTCTCCATGATTTGGCTATGCATTCTTCTTTCTGTCTCTCTAGACCCCTCTAATATTATAATTCTCAAATCATTATGCTACTTCTCCCCTTCTCTAAGTAATGCTGTTTATATGAACTTGTATGCTCTAGTGTAAGCCTGTTTTCATGATCAATATGCTGCATAGTACATTAACTTTAACAGTACAACAATAATAAAGTAGGAAATCCTCAAATAACAGAAATGTGAGAAATACTTGTCAAGCCTGGATTCTAGGAGGGTGTCTGTTGCTTATATTATATACCATCTCTGGTGGCAAGAGGCCATGAAAGAGATTCCTGGACAATCATGAGAGGAAGAATGGTGACTTGTGAGGGCTAATTCTTCAGGGTAGGCCAGAGTTGCCACCTGTGCTCTAGGAGACAGTGGCAGAAATGCTGAGCACATGATGAAGGATGGTTCTAGAATATTCAGTTAGCCCAAGCAATGGGCATGTGCAGTGACCTGTCTGAGCTACCTTTGCAGGCTTAAACTCTGCTGGAAGGGGACTGGACAGATAGTAAGGGGTGACCAATATACTGTGTACCAGCACATTTTAGTATTCTTTTTGCATCATGGAGACCAACCATCAAATGGTGCCTAAGCTTCTCAATGGCATTCTATGCCACCTAAACATCCTGTCAAACTCCTTCATGGCTGACCAAAGTTATACCGTCATGGTACCTGGTCACAAAAACCTTCAGGTGATCTGTCTGCTGCTGTATTTCATGAAGATATGAAAGTAGAGGAATTGCAACTCTGTATTTCTTCCTACATTCCCAAGAACCTCTTTTTTGTCTTGTATTGTTGAGCTTTTCTCTGCTCCTTACCATGACCTGTAATACACAAGATCAAAGTTAATAAATTTGCACTTATTCATACAAGAACACCAAAGTGACTACAATACATTGACATAACAATAGCTAATTTAGTATTATACTGGTACTCTAAGGACTGGATCATGGACATTGATATTTCAAAGCAGTCTGCATAGTTGTTAAACCATCTGCAAGTCATATCAGACAAAGTGCTGTACAGCAGATTGTATATGGTGGCTCCACAGCATGGTTCCAGCCATAAAAAAACACATTCACAACAGTCTGTATGCATTTCTTGATCAAATCACATCAGTAGATCACTAAGACTAGGATCGCACCCTAGACCCACCCCCTATGTTGTAAAAAAAAATCACCCAGGCCAATGACAACCTTATGCAATTGGTTCTCCGTGTATATATAACAGTATGTATCAACTATAACAAAAGTCAAGCTAGTTAGCAGTGAATTTTGTCAGATGCATGTAAATTAAATATGAGCACATGTACCTGTATCATGCAACACTACCACCCTGAGTTCAGAAAACACTGTACACATGTTTCTCACATAGTACAAATGACAGGTGTGCTGCCTGGGCTCATACTAAGTATGATGTGTGCACAGAGTACTCTTTCTACACGCATGTGCAATACTTATGTTTGATCTGACTTGTAGTGTCATGCAGCAAAGTTATTATGCATATGTGCTGTATTGCAAGCCCTCATGTACCTGGAAACCACAGCACGTCAACCATAGGTAGTGGCATTGCAGTTCATTACCCATACATGTGGCACCGTAATGCATGCGATTACTTGACAGAGCTGCTCTACACTGTATGCCATACCACTTGTCCATGTATCTTGACTACAACTTCCAAGGGAGTATGAACTTCATAACATGGACATCAATGTTCTAAAGAAAAGAATCTGCTTGAAGTATGTTACATTCATGCTGAAAGGAGAGGAACCCCCAAACAAAATATTCTTTGTTCTCCACAGGTATAGCAAAGATGCTTCTTGCTGAAGACTTGTAAGATGAGTAGGACTTGCACAGACTAAAACCCTGGTCAGCAGTCCCTGTTACTTTCCCAGTGGCTGGAGTAAATGCAGCAAATTTTCCTTTCCTGGTAGAAAATGGTAACCACATTTTTGATGCAGACAGAGCCTTGCTAAGAGTACTTGAGGCACCAGGTACTTCTACTTGGAGCAGTACGTAGATAAATGCCATCATTGCATCCTGCAAGTGGGAAAACATGCAATTTAAATTGTTTTATAACTGATATGGCATGAAGTCACATGACTGCTGTGGAATACAATTCAAATAGCGCATAAAACATATTTTCCCTTAAGCATCCCTCATTTGAGACAATCTGCTAAAAAATCAAAAACTAATTAATTGTTGATATCCCCCAGGTAAATTAAACTACCCCTCCTGATTGTACTTATTTTACCCTGTTGAAGTATCATTCTTCTGTTGTGCCTGTAATAATATTTATTTATTTATTTATTTTACATTTGTTAACCGGGTTAGTCCAGCTGAGCGATCGGCTCGTTTTCAGTGGAGACCCAGGGAGAAAAGCTCCGCAGTGAGTTTTTACATTTTACTTACAAGCAATTAAGACATTTTAATTTACAGCTAAACAAACAGTTAAATAGATAACATTTGCAATAAATCATACAGAAAACAGTCTGGTATAATGTCAGAAATCGTACAGAAAACACTTTGATGTAATGTCACAAAAGGAATAAGGTGTTCATAATTCCTAAGTGGTTATATACAGTATATGTACAAAAGGAATAGCACGGGAATTAAGTGGTTAAACATAGAGACAGAGGGGTAGATGTTTATTATGATAGACAGTGGAAGGTGAGGAAAAAGAGGGAGAAGAAATAGAAGGGAAGAGTATGGAGGGAGGAGGAATAGAAGCTAAGGTAGGGTAGTATCAGGGAGGATGACTACAGTAGCAGGACCATTTGTTTGTTAGATATCTCCGAGTGGCTAGTTTGAAATGCTTGGTGTGATTAAGGGACCTAATTTCTAGGGGTAGTTGATTTCAAGTTGCAGCAGGGTTATAGTTAGAGTAAACATCCTATTTTGGTTATGGATTTAGAAAGCTGTAGGAAGTCCTGGTCTGAGCTACGTAGTGTCCTGGTTGGGGAATATTTAGATATAATAGATAAAAGGGTAGGGCAGAAAGATGGTAGATACTTTCCACAATGTCCTTCATTTACTCTTCAAAGTGTTTTCCGTTATTGCATTCTGTCTGCTGATTCTGCCTTTTTCCCAGGTCACCTTGCCAGTTGATATAAATACATATTTTTATTCACCTTAGCGGTTTTCAAGATTGTGTTTCTGTCCTGTAAGCAGAGAACCATAGAAATAAATTTGCCTATGCTTTTTAGAATCTGGAGATAAAGGTGTATGGCCTCTTGCAATGAACCATAGCATTTAGAAGTAAATTTAAGAAATGTACGCAGTGTCAACAGGAAGCAGGAGGTCATGTTACTGCCTTTCTTGCCTTAGGCAGTTTGACAAGCCTGACAGTATATTTTGATGTGGCCATATCTTAAGAGCACCTGACTTTGGATTGCAGTACTTTAATAGTTACAATGCTGCTCATGCACAACAATCCTCAATTCCTGTAACCAGATAACCCTACTTTGCCACACTACATAACAGACTTGGTGAAACTGGCATTTTAAAAGGGTGTACATCAAATTTTGTTCTGAATCATTGACAATTGTGCTAATTGAGAGTGCTCCATCCTAGTGGTACAAGCTAGGCATTTTAAGGTGCACTGCAGCCTCCAATGTCTCTCATTTATTCCCCACCCTTAATCAAATATAGCACTAGGATCACAGTAAAACTGAGGGGAAATGATTCATTTTTAATGTTCCTTCTGATGAGTTTGAAATACAAAAAGGTGTCCAAAAAAGCCTTCATGTCTATCATATGCTTCTCCACAGTAACATTAAAGCCTTTAATATTACAAACTACTTCCTTTATCTTTAAAGTCATTGCCATGAGGGGAGATCTGAGTGGCAGTGTGACTAAAAATAATAGCAGTCAGCTGGAAAACTCCCAGCTGCTATTAACTGGTATACCCAACTATACACAAGATTTAACATTTTTTTTGGAAAGCTTAACTGCCACTATCCAATCACTGTGTAGTGAGGATGATGGTCTTAAGCAGGTTAAATTCCTAGAGTGGCTTATCCACACAATAGTTTCATCTAAGACTTGTGAGACCACTAAAAGGATTCCATGCATCAATCAAACTGGAAGTCGTCTCTATGGTAAAGAGAGAGACAGCCCTGTAATCTAGCCATCCCAGGATTGACTAGTGATGCAAGTACTAGATTAGCCAACCAGTGAGTGTGGGAATAAACTGATGCTAGATTAACCATTTTATTTTGGGGGGGGGGGTGGACAATTTGGTATACTACAATGTTTTTATCTCTTGGAGAACTAGTGTGTATGGGGCAGCATATGGAGTTGGGAGGTGTACTAGGCTGTACCAGGCTGCATTCAAACTAGCTTTCATCATGCATTTCTGGAATAAGTTAAATGCTTTGGGTAGGTGTAACAGGGCTTTATTTTGGTGGGCATGCACTTTACCTGCCATAGGGAGGGGCTTAGTTATTAAGGCAGAAAACCTCCATATGGGCTAGCCACTGACCATATTCCCCTGACTACAGCCTCTCTCCAGTATACAGACAGTAGGAAAAAAGAGGAGTAAGGGAATGAATGTCAGGCAGGAGAAAGATGGGTTAGATAGTTCTACGAGATAGACACATTAAGAAAAAAAACGAGAACTGAACTGATGCACTTATTTTAGCTGCCTTTATGAACAATAATAGACATGTGGCTGGTACTACTAAAAAATAAATAAAATCAGCCAATTTGCCTAGTTGCCTGTACAAAAGAATTTGATGAGCTTCTATTTTTACAGCTATTTTCTCTGCTGGTTTAATTAGCAAATCAGTTCCAACTTGCAGCTCAATAGATGTTGTGACACCCGTGCCCTGGCCCAGCAATCAAGGAGCATCAATCCTCACCACTAACACCAGAGAGAGTGTCTCATATAAGGAAAGGATAACAAATACACACAGTAAAGTGCAATTTCCCTTAAGAGCACACAGAGATCACAGTCAGTCTGGGGCTGGTCGCTCCCTTGCTCTCCAGGTCCCCAATAAGACTCCGCATTGGCACAGCTATAGGGTCCAGATCTCAGTGAGCTGGGCAAGCTAAAATCTACAGCACCCTCTATGTCCAACCAGTGCTTTGTGTTCCTGCCCAAGTAGCTGACACACACACACACACACACACACACACACACACACACACACACACACACACACACACACACGCACACACATGCACACTCTTTGAGATAAGAGGATATATAAGCACACAGACACTTCTGGGGAAGGCTGGAACAGGTTCTCCAGCTGTGCCCCTTTTACCCAGACTATAGAGTAGAAAACCCTGCCACCACCCAGCTAATACTTATAAGCTACTCAAACGCCTTTAAAAGGGTGTCCATTTATTACTGTGCAATATTATTATCCAATTGGTAGTATAACTAAACAGTCAAGGCTTATTAAAGTGACTTGGTACAGGATCCTTCTATACATGCAATGTACTCTTAGAGCTTAACTCATCTCTACACAAACCAGCCAGAGTTAAAAGGTTTTAAAATATTTAATAAATAATTAAAACCACAAGACACTACTTTCTACTACACAGTGCTAGTCAAGAGTCCAGAGATCACACAGAAATACTTAAAATAATTCAGCAGTACAGTTCTGACATCACAGAAAAACTCTTAGTCTAATTGTTCTATTTCCTAGCTATGTCTAAAAGAACACACACGTCTAAGATAACTTACATATGAGCAAGACAGTGCTGTGAGTTGGATGGTCAAGACAAAAATACTTAATAATCGCTGGTTCTCTGTTTAAATTGAAATTACAGTTCTGATAAACATTACATCATTCTTCACCCTTCCTGGGGTTCCCAGGCCAACAGAAACTGCATCTACATTCTTTTACACCTAGGCAGAAACCAGAGCAATAAAATTACATTTGCATGTTTAAATCTAGCAATCTCACTCTTGGTTGAAAGAATAGAAAAAAATGTGCTAGTCCAGATGGAATGACTCTGAATCTTAAACGTCAAAGGACAGACATGAAATGCCTGTCTTAGCTTTCATTACAGCAGAGGGCAATGCTGTCACACTGTTTTAAGTTCAGCATTTCACAGCATATTCTTTCATTTAAGAAAACAAGTCTGTAGTTCAACATTCATATTTACAAATAATAAAATTATCTGCACAATTATATCTGGCTAGGGTGGCAGCCTTCACAGATGTGATAGGACAGTCATCATTAACTTCCCTTGGCTTGAAACTGACATTTTTGGATTGTGATTTTAAAGTCTTAACTTGTCTTTCATGTCTATATTATAGAGGTAGGGATCTCAGCATTTTGTTACTCCATTAATGTGTCTAACTTGTGAACTGCAACTTGGGTGGATGCACAGATATATCAGGTTTTTCAAATTCAAAATGTATGTGTTCTAAATGCATGAATGTAGGTTATAGAAGCAAGGGAATGGATGCAACTCTGAGCTTTGCTGACAGAATTTCAATAGTATAAAACAGACATATATTATGCAACAAGATGCTGTTTATAGATTCATAGGTAGTTACTAGGCATGCAATCCCACAGGAAGAAGAGGAGCATAGCCCAATATCCCATTTACTGCCGAACACTGTTCATTTTTGTTGACTGGGCTGTGGTAGCCCCTTTTCAGCAGAGACCCAAGAAGAAAAGGTTCAGTAACAAAATAGACAATTCTATACAAAGGAGAGGATACTATCTAGTTAATGCTCTCTGATAACTGCCAGACTGTGTTGTCCTTTTCTGCTCTTGTCTGACTGTTGACCTTCCTGGAAGATAAAATTACATTTCATTAGTTTTCTAATTCCTGATTTGTCCTGTTAAGAGTGATTGATTGCAAACTGGAATCTCTCTCTCCAATCAAAGGGTATAAAGCCAATGTAGTCTTCATGTTTCACACCTTCAGTGGATGAAGTTCATTATTGACCTTTGTTTATTAATTGCCCGGACATCACGTATCCTACTTCTGTAACGGGTTTATATGGTAATATAGTTTCTTCATGCCTCCAAAACCTGGCAACAAAAACAGGTTAGTTGAACTGGCTACTACAAAATAGCCATAGATATAATGTATATTTAAAGCACATGACACTCTGTATGGTTTAAGCACAGTTTCTCTCTCTCCAAGAGACGACCCTCTCTTTTTGTTTAGGCTACAGGATGTCATTATAACAGCCCCTCAGCAGGTGTTTTACATTTGCCTAGCTGTTAGATTTTATTATCAAGCTACTTAGTTTATACACAACATGACTAATACAAGGTTTTACTATTGTAACTCAGTATAAATAAACACCATGCCACAATGTCTCCTTCTCAGCATATAATTATTTGTGCTTATCCTGATGAAAAAGGGATAGGAGACAGTTAACCTACCACTTTTGTCTTTGTTGCCCAGCTTATATTTAACAGAAAACTTTAAGGGCTACAGGGATAAAGCCCATCTGCATAATCTGGTTGGTATTAATTGTTTTTGCTTGTATAGTCATTGCAGGGGTGCAGGGTCAGTTACCATGGTAATGGCATTAATAAGTAATATTGCAGGGAATTTACTGTTCACTTGATATCAAGATATCTCACTCTGTGTCACAATAACTGGTGTCGGCTTTACTTAACTTCCTGCTTAGGTAGCAGTCTGGATGTTCTCAACATGTTTCCTGAAATACCACCTAAGCCCTGCCTCCAAAGCAGCTGTGTATAAGAGTTTATCAAAGTTAAAGGCAATGAAAACTGGTCTAAAGCACACAACTGTTTTCAGTTGGTTAAGAATTCTGCCTTCTGCTGTGAGCTATATGATGTGAATAGGGGGTCTTACCTTTTGTAAAGTCTGTTAAGGGACAGACTATGACAGCAAAGTTAGCACAAACTCTTTATAGTTGCCTGATGGGCCTAAAATGCTTTCACTTATTTGGTACTGGGTATAGGTCAGCTTTTGGCAGGTTCTGTTTTGTTTGGAGTCTGATCACCAAGTACATGCTCTCAGAAGTAAGTTTTCCAAGTCCTATATGTCTTGGAGGCCAGCACAGCTTTTGCATTGGGTAAGTGTGACTTCTTATCCACTAAATTGCTACATCATCAAGGTTCATGGCCCAGTACCTAATATGAGGTTTCAGAACTGTATTCTTGAATATCTGAAAAGTGACAGAAGTCCAACATACAAGGCATGGCTTCAGGAGTAGATGGAATACAACAGTACCCTTTGGTTAAATTAAGAGTGATAAAAAAACACTTTTGCCCATCTTTTCTGAACTTCCTCATAGTGGACAATGAGCAAGCATCACATTTGGATAATTCATTCACCTTTTTAGAAATAATTAAAAATCTTATAGAGCTGTTTGGCTTAGGAATTAACACAGGCTGTGCCATTTCCCGTGGCACTCCTCAATAATGTCAAACTTAAGCATTTTCTTTACTTCTTCAGTTATTGCTTTTATTTGGGATTTTGGTACCATGTATGGAACACAGTTTCAGTATAATGCTGTATTAAAGGTATTTTGAGAGGCAGCTCAGGAAAAAATTCTTTAGTAAAAATGTTTTACTTCTTGGTTTCCTGGCCTTGGGCAAAGTTTTGTCCATCTAAACTATAGGAATAGATACTGATAGCAGGCTATCGGAGAGTTCTCTGTGTCTGTTTCCAGGCTGACTACAGAAGCTTGAGCTTCTCCCAATGGTTTTAATACATTTAAGTGGTGTTCTCTGGTCTTCTCTTTCAAGTTTATTCTCTGTTTCATTCTTTTTACCTTTTTTACATGAAAAGGGTTCTCAACATTCTGTTAGAACTTTATTTTCAGCAGAAGCAACTAACACTTTATCCACTATTTTAATCTTCATTTCTACCATTCTTATCATCTACATTCTTTTGCATCCTCTGCACTTTGCTTATGTTTCTTAAATATTACCATAGTAGACCTATCTTGTAAGTCTATTATACTTTTAAATGGGATTTTATCTTCATCTCAAATATATTTTACTATGTCCTGGAAGGCTTTGGGGATGTAACTATATAGTAACTCAAACATGGTATATCCTTTAAGTCTGGAGACACCTCTCTTACAGCAAAAATCTGGTAGAAAAGCAACTGATCTCGCTTCATAACATTCTGCTCTGTGGGCTCCTAGAACATGCACTTCAGAGTTCTATTAAAGGAATCTACTAACCTACTGATTTAGGGGTGGTATACTACAAAACACTTGCCAAGCTGGTATATCAAGCTAGGTATGAATGAAATTCTTTGGTCCATGAGTACTACTCTGGGGATCCTTGCCCTGGAGAAAGGGCACACCTGCTCTTTGGTTATTGACATATATATATATATATATATATATATATATATATATAAATTATTTTTACAGTGGGATTCAGTGTAAGCAGCACAGAAGTTCTCAATGTCCTTCATTACACCCTGACAATGAAACCTCACTAAAATTCTAGTTTTTGTTTCAACCATCCCTGTCTTCCCAGAATACCAGAGTATAGCTATGCTCTAGTATTACAGCTGTTAGAAAATGTTTTTATAACAGTCTGTACAATATTTCTTAGTTTATATTCATCCTGTGCTGCAAGTTGTTCTTTAACTCAAAATATACATATGCAAAGTTGCCTACTTCCTCCTCTGTTTCTTCTACTGTGGCTATATTTTTCCGCCTTTACTTAATGTATCACCCCCTGTGTCCCTTCTTAAATTTTGCATTAATTGTATGCTCATCTACCAGGTGAGGAACACTTTTTGCTATATTCTAATGTGATGTAGATGATAAAGCCTCTTTACTTATGAATATAGCTGTAGGTGTTTCTTATCCTTTTATGCAAATGAAAATTCATGACAGTTCCCCTGCTTTTTGATTTTGGCAGATTTTGACACAGCATGTAAGGGATATGATTGTACTGTCTTTTGAGGCAAAGTTCTTACATACAGACACTGACATCTCCAAACCAGTTGTCAGTAACACACACATACTATACCTATATGGATCAGACACATAAACTCACATATACCGAGGCTGTTAAATGCAATCTACCCAAACATGAAAGACCTCCCATACGTTGCCCACCACAACCTCCCAAGCACTCTACAAAGACAACACTGTCTTGGACACATACAGCCATATCTCACAAACTGCCCCACAACCAATATATTGGTCATAGAGACTCTGTTATGTGAGACACTGATGCCCCACTATAGTCCTTGTGGGTATTTATGACCTGAAGCATATATTTGGACTATATGAAGAGAAACAAGCTTTCAGATTGTGTCCCAGGCAGGTATTAGCCCAGCATTGAACAGCATTTTACCTTTTCCATGGATGATACCACAATATAAACAGAAGATGATTGACTTTAACAATTGGCTTAGTTACTGGTGTCATTCAAAGGGGGTCCAATATTTGTCATCTTGGGAGGCATACCTCCCAACTTGGAAACATCAAAAATCTGGACAAAGGCCCTTAAAAAGTAGGTACAACTGGCCAAAAATCTGTATGCTGATTAACATGAAATTTGTGCACACAATTATGTAGCCGCGCCTACTTCAAAGGAATCATGGGATACCAACATTCAAATGCAAATTGAAGAACAGACAAAATATTAAACACAAAACATGAGTTAATCTACTGTGGAGAGGGGTAGCTTGGTTTTCTTGATTTTCTGCATTAGTAACATCTGCAGAATTGCAGGTGTATTGCCCATAGCAGTAAGTTTAGGACACTCACTTCATAGAGGTGAAACAGTTATCCAGGAGGATGCAAATGCAAGCTATCAGCATACAATTCCCAAAAGCGCAACTGCGGAACATGCAAACTGTTGTGGGTACATGGATATCTCAGCCTTCAAGATCCTGACAGTGACTCACTCTCTAACACCCAATGTTTGATTTTACAACACAGTGAAAAGGCTGGGTGGCTCTTATGCCAATGAAGGAACAAATGGTTCATGTGGGTGCAGGAAGGGACAGGCACTGCACAGATCCTGAAAACCCACAAAAATAAAACAATACTTAAAAAAGTAAACAAACAGGCAATGCTCAAAGAACTGGTAAACTTAACACACAGTAGCTCCTAACTGGTTTAAACCTGTATGAAAGGCATTCATAAGTGTTGCTGCTAAAATCACACAAAAAGTCTTGTGTTTAACTAGGTTTGTGTTTGCTTGTGTTGGTTAACTGGGCTTGTACTTGCTACTCTGAATGACTGATTTCCAAAAAATCAACTGTACCTCCACAAAGCCATTCCAAAATATTCTAGATTCTTTGTACTCAATCTGCATGGCAAAGCAATGCACAAAAACTCTGCCTTATTAAGAAAAATTCTGAACATCCACTTTTAATTCTGTCTTTTTTTTTTCTAGATATGCTTAATGATTTCTGAGAGATACTCTCTAAAGAATGCTGTTACTATCTGTCATAGTACAAGGCCACTTTTGCTATGGTTGAAACTGACATGATTGTCAGTCAGATAAAGAAAGAGTGGTGACTGACTGACTTGTCTCTTGCAAGGATGGGTGTCAAACATACAAAATCCAGTGCAGCAGCATCCCAAAGTGGTTAAGAACAGAACTGCAGGAAGGTCTTCCTAATAGGTGCAAATGATGGGATAAGCCTTAACTACAGTTACTCACAATTTTCAGAAATAAACCAAAGTCCAACAACAATGAGCTCCTATGTACATCTTTATGGGATGTAATGAAAGTAGAATATAGGTAGCACAAAAGTTGGTCACTGTATGGACCTTTCTACCAATGAAGACCATTGAACGAACAACTAGCATAGCTGGACAGCTGGTCCCATACTCTTAGGAAACTACCTGCTCTCTCTCTCTCTCTCTCTCTCTCTCAAAGCAAAATAAAAATAAATGGACTAAATTAACAAACCTTGCTCCCACAGGTACATAAAAGTGGAGGGGCCAGTGAAAACCTGATCCACCGTAGTTGTCACAGTACCCTGTTCACAAGACCTCCACCATATGACCGCCCCGAGGTGGTCCTCATCCTCTTTTAGGCATAACCCTCGACAGCGGGTAAGTGAGAATTTCTGAATTAGCTAGTTTTTTCCCCCCATCACCAGAGGGGCCATTCTCTGACTCTGACTGACTGATACCTATTGGACAAGTAGCTTTTGGGCTGAGTTAGACCTATTGAGGATATCTGAAGTAGAAGTTTGATGTGACAAGCTGTTGAAGATTTTAGACAATCCTAGAAAGAAGGAGGAGATTAATTTATCATTATCTCTAGCTTTACTAATAATATCTATAAAGGTTAAAGGTTAGAAGTGCAGTGTTAGTATTATGGGAGGGACAGAAGCCATGTTTGGAGGACAGGAGTCTTTCCTGCATGAGATAGTACTCATCCCCTTCCAAAATATTTAAAAATGTATTCAAAATCAGTTGCTAAACTATTTGCTATAGGTGTAAAGTTCATGGTGTTGGATGAATTTCCTCCTTTCTGTAGAGGGATAATTTGTGATTTATTCCAGAGAGAGGGAATGTGAGATTCCTTGACTAACCTATTTATAAGTATTGAGACAGGATAGGCAATGCTGTTGGCTGCTATTTTAAGGATCCCTTTTGGAAGGTCTTCAGTTAAAGTAGAGTGTGGTTTGAGTAGTTTTATATAGGATGTTGCCACGGGTCTGAATGTGAAAGTGGATGTCATGACATGCAGCTCTTCGGCAGGGTAGGGATTCAATGTTAGGGAATCCTTGGTTAGAGATGCTATACTATCTATGAAACAGGAGTTGAATTGTATTGCAGTTTGGAGTGGTGAGTTATTAGAAGGGGTTAGAGTTGAATTTCTGGCGAGGATACAAAGTTTCTTTAATAGCTGAGCAGACTATTTTAGGGTTTTGTTTACTATTGTTCTGAATATTGTTGTGGTATATATTTTTTCTTCATTTATTTGCTTTTTGGTATGGCTACGCAGCATTCTGAAGTTTCCATGATGTGCGATGTTTTATATTTTTGCCATTATTTCCATGCTTTTTCTGTATCCTGTAGTAGCAATTTACTCTTTCTGGAAATGGTATTTGTTTTTAATTTCTTCTTTCTAGGTGGTGCACAGTTATTTAGGAAACTTGTGCTACATTCATTTGCAGCAGCATTGGAGTGGGTTATTCTGAAGATGTTTCAGTTAATACATCGTAGGGTAGTAATGAATATTTTCCTGTTAAACTAGGACAGTTTGCTTGTTTTATAAACATGCTTTTTAAGTGAATGTGTGACACGTCCGATTGTATGGATTGCAATATAGTTACTGCAAGAGTCTGACAATTCTAACTTTGGTTTTGAATTTACCAGGATCTGATACTAGGATCCAGTTTGAAGAGTTTGATGTCTGGTTATAATGTGTGAGGCTATGAATTAGTTGTATGAAGCTGTGTGAGTTCATACTGGATGTGAGGGACATAGAGGTTATGTCCAACCAGTCTGATACTGACATAACCTAGTAGTAGGTTTTTCTTGTGGAATTATGGATATCCGATGAAGAATATCTTCCGGTATAGCTACATTGTTGAAAGGAGGAGGAGTGTAAAGGACAGTGATACGCATTTGTTTATATTATTTTATTTTCAGAAAAGTAACAAGAAGCTCTGGTGAATTGAAAGTTGGTATTGTTGTGTTGTAGGAGGAAATGTGGTAATTGCTGGGAAGTATTAAAGCAATACCACCCCTTCCTTTTTATGCTGTCATTACAGAGGAAATTATAGGTGGACTGTGTAATTTCAGAGTTGTTTATGCTGGGTTTAAGCCAAGTGTCAGTTACAGGCAGTTCCCAGGTTAAGGACAAGATCAGTTTTTTTAGTCTGTCCTTAAGTCAAATTTGTATAAGTCAAAACACGTATGTATCGTTCTTATTAAATGTCACTTAGTCAAATGTTTGCCTCAGTCTAGTATTTATTTTATTTTTCTTTGCATAGAAAACACTTTAGAAACACTTCCAAAAAAAAAATCTTAAACATAATGCTGTGTACTGTAGCTATGATTCCTTACTTCCTATGAGCTATGCTTCCTTACTTCTTATCAACAAAGCTGATTTTAGACATCTTGTTAAATGCAGTGTTTATGAGGACTTTTTCATATGCACATATGCCTCTCAACTGTACAGATTTCGCAAAATGTCAAGATTTTTGCACAATGTCCAAATTTTTGGCTCATAGTTTTGGTCTGTTCCTCATAAAATCTGTTTTCTGACAAATTACTGGGATGATCTGAGGACTGAAGTCACTAAATAATGACATACATTTAAGTTTCAAACTTCAAATCATTCAGAAAATGTATGTTCAAAGAAATCCATGTATGTTCAAAAAATCCTGTTACTCTAGTAACTTTCTAAGTATATAAGAGTAATATTTAAAATGTCCCCATTTTTGCGCTTTTGACCGCCATTTTGCCAGTCTTTGTCCAGATTTCTTGCATTGAGAGGTATGTTAAAGACTGAAGTTAGAAAATGACAGACATTTGAGTTTCACAATTCATACCTTTCAGAAAATTCTTGCTAATGCAAAGCCTGTTATTCTATCATCTTTCTAAGTTTGTAAGAGCAGTATTTATTAAAATTGTCCCTATTTTGGGGCATTTGTCCCACTTTTATTTATAGCTTTGTCCAGATTTCCTGGTCTAAGAGGTTTAGAGATATGGCACACACACACACACACACACACACACACACACACACACACACACACACACACACACACACACACACACACACACACACACACACACACACACCAAACTCTTAATCCTACTTTACCTATTTCATAAATAACCACGTCTTGACTGCTGCCAGAGGATTGCTCCTCTCACTCACACTTTCTTTCATGTGCATAGTCTCTTCCTCATCCATACCTGCATTCACTCCCACATCGCTCGCACCATTCTGATCTCTGCTACACAGTCACTTCCTCATTCACACATGCATTCACTCACACATCACTCTCACACACTCTCTCACACAGTCACTTCCTCATTCACACATGCATTCACTCACACATTGCTATCACTTTCTCCTGATCTCTCACACAGTCACTTCCTCATTCATACCTGCATTCACTCACACATCACTCTCACCCATCCAATCTCTCATACACAGAGTCACTACCACATTTATACTGGCATTCACTCACACATCACTCTTAATCTCTCAGTCTCACACACAGTCACTTCCTCATTCATAAATGTATTCATTCACACATTGCTTTCACTCTCTGTCACCCCCCCCCCCACACACACACACATTTGGCAGCTTTAACAATTTTAATATTTTTTCACATTATTTCTGACATTGCAGCAGCCCATTTGTATCTATGGGTTACCCACATGTCGGATGTCCATAACCCAGGGACTGCCTGTATAGAGAGAATATCAGGCTTGTGTTAGGTGACCCAGGCATGTAGTTCAGTAGTTTTATTTCTTATGTTTCTAATATTAATGGTTGTACAAGTTAGATTATTGTGGTAGGTGGTTGACCTTTGAAGGGTCAGAATAGTGTGTGGAAGAGAATTGTCTTGATGTTTGTGATAGCTGGGGCCAGGATTAGGGTAAATGTATTTTCCTAGGAGGATTTTAGTAAATTGGGGTACTACTGATTCTTGTTTTTGGAGAGTATTTACCACTTAATTTTATGGAGTTAATCAGTCTATATTTGGGGTAAAAGTGAAGGGAGTTATTAAATATGCTTGTTGAGATGAATGGAGATTTTAGGGAGAAATTATGAATAGGTATTTGGGACAGAGTTTGAGAGATGAGAGCTAATGAATCACGGTAGTATGAGAGATTTCTCAGTAGGAGGAAAATTTAGGATAAGCTGAGGGGTAGCATGATTTAGTAAAGGGATCTGTATTTTATTGATGACAGGTAATGGGGAAGTAGTAATCAAAAAGGAAGCAAGAAGTTGTAGGGTTTTAGAATATTTAGTGGTGGTGGAGTCAGAATGCTGGTAGAAGGTAGGAAGGAGCTAATTTCTATGAAGGAGAGGTTGTCCTGATATCTTCTCTTATATTTCTGTAAAGTACATAATAGAAAAATTTGAAAGGACAGAGTATGAAGGTGTAGGTAAGATAGGAAGCAGTAATGGTTTATTTGGAAAAGTGGAGTTGAAAAGTTGAATAGATGGATACTGTTGGGTAGGGGTCTGAGTAAGAATGGATATAGTGCAGAGCAGTATGGGAGGGCGGTTGTTGGAAATTATGCTAAATGTTGGAAGCTGGGAAATAGAAAAATAGAAACTGGAGTGTTTGTTAGAAGTAAACTTGGTTTTGGAGGGTTAGGGAATGGAATGGGTGCCACAGCTGAAATGTGTATGTGGGGAATTATAACAGTAGAATAAGTGGAAACTGAGTATAGGGGAGTACAGCAGGCTTTGCTCTCTGTAATACTTGACCTGAGGGTGGGAATCAGTTTATAATAATTATCAAAGAGGTACAAAGTAGAACAGGTTTTCTTTGATTTACAGAAAGCCGAAACCACAAAGCTAGGGAGACTAACTGGCATATACAGTGTAATCTTTTAGTAAAGAGAGAGGACAGTGGTCATCTTAATAAGTTGTCCTTGGAGTGCAAGGACTACTCCTGCCACAGCCACTTCCCAGCGCAGGGCAGGTATGCATTTGACTAAAGTTAATGCACAGCAAAGCTCTTCATGTTAAACTTGCTTACACTGCACAGTGATGATGTTCTCAGTGAAAACTTTCACAGAAGTGAGCTTTGTGCTGAGCTCCTTTAGTTTCAGGGATGGATATAGTGACAACAAGCTGTGCACTATGAAGGGTGATGGTGACTATTGAATGTGGAGGCTGTGTGAATGTGGATGATTATCCCATGTAGTAGTTGCATGTCCATATTCCACGGCATGCACAACCCTGCCTCTGCAGCAAGTGTAAGCAGCAGTCACTCTGAATTTATGACGATTGGGATTATGGAATATTGTAGAATCCTGAAGCAGACCTTCATATCACAGAGACAAATGGCTGAGTGTCACAGCATCACGCATATTACTCTTAATACACTCACTGTTTAAGCTGCTGAAGAGGGAACAAGGTCCTTCATTGGCTCATCAACTAATATCTTGCAACATTTCAGTTACCCCTAAGGATCACTGAAGTTGACTTAAGCATGTTACTTTTACTATGGCATTCAGGCAGAGGGCAGTTACATAAGTGGCACCTGTACATTGAAGCAACTTTCTAACAAATTGTAAATGAAACAAGTATTGCTGCTTAAAAAAAGTCCAAACAACTTGAAAATTATTTACCATAAACCTGAAAATGTAAATATTTCAAGTATTATTGGTGGTAATTCTTTTAAAGCAGCACATGACTTTTTTCATATGCAAAATTTTCATATGCTGTATTTGCTTCAAGAATTCAGCTCAACAAAAACAAAGCTATAAACATAGTTTGTAGTTATATTCCTCCAGGCAACAACATAAACACCTTAGAAAGCACACTCCAATGGTTATCCTCCTCCCACCCCCAAGAAACAGTCATACTAGCAGACTTTAATATCGACTGGAAAACCTGTTCAGCACAGTTCCCAACCACACACATTAACTTACATGGTTTCTCTCAAACCATTACTACCCCTACCAAAATCTGCAAATCCAACAAAAAGGAAAGCGTTATAGATTGGATCTTAATAAATAATAACCCTCAGTTGTACAAGACAGGAACCCTACCTGAAGATATGAGCAACCACCTTCTAACCTACATAATTCGAAAAAGAGAAGACATACCCCACCAAACCACCTTTATAACCCGCAGAAACACAAAGAACTTTAACGTAAACAATTTCCTAAATGATCTAAGCCTATGTAGATGGGCCAAACTTAAAACACTACCCCTTGACCAAGCAGTCTCAGAATTCAACACTACCTTCCTAGCCATCTTAGACAGCTACGCTCCCATATGTAGATTTAGAACAAAAAACAGAATAGCACCATGGCTAACCATTACTACTAAACAAAAACTTGTGTCTAGAAATAGAGCATGCAACGCATGGAGAGCCACCAAATCCCCACTTAACCACATAATATACAAACAGATAAGAAATGAAACTAAATCTAAATCTACTATTTCAATTTACAGCAAAAACACCAAACACAGCCTCAAAAATTCTGGTCAGGTCTAAATAAGCTACTCCACCCAGGGAAATCTACTACCCCTACCCCCTCATCGACCTCACTACTTCCCCCTGAATCAGTAGCAAATACCTTTAACACTTTTTCACTGAAACTGTCAAATCTTTAGTCAATAACCTATCACCCTCCTCTTCTTATACAACCTCATCTACTCATGTGAACTCCGCACCCCTAAAATTCGAGCCTATCCACACAGACTTTATCAAATCTTTACTTGTAAAACTAAAACTTACTACCCTTGCAACTGACCTACTCCCCACTGAATTCCTACAAAAGGCAGCTAAAGTAATTGCTTATCCTATTTCCATCCTAATCAACCGTACGATTCAAGAATCCTACATCCCCTCCATCTGGAAAATCTCTCACATTATTCCACTTCATAAAGGAGGGGACTCCACAGAACTTTCAAACTACAGACCTATCGCTATTCTATCTCCCCTAGCCAAAATAATGGAGAAATGCATACAGAAGCAACTATTAGCCCACCTCACCCACAACTCACTCCTAGCATCATCCCAGCATGGTTTCAGACCAGCCCGTAGTACTACCACTGCCCTTCTCTCCTTCTCTCATACAATCAACCACAATCGTAATCAAAATCTGCTCTCCTCTGCTCTCTTCCTTGATCTATCTAAAGCATTTGACATGGTAAACCACAGGTTACTCTTAGACTGTCTCAACTCAATCTCAATAGACAAATCAGTATCTAACTGGTTCCACTTGTACCTAAATTATCGACAACAAGCTGTCTTGTGGAAAGATAATCTATCCCCCCTACTACCTGTCACCCTTGGCGTACCCCAAGGCTCTATTCTAGGTCCACTTCTTTTCTCTGTTTTCATCAATGAACTACCCAAAACCACACCACAGGCAACATCCATACAGTACGCAGACAATTCCACACTAATCTGCACTGCCTCTACTCCAGCAGAATTACAATCCCTAACCCTGTCTACCTTTAACAAAGTAGAAAACTGGCTTAATACTCATCTACTCCTCCTGAACCCAAATAAAACCAAACTACTTCTGTTCACCCCCACCCAAAAGCAAACACCACCAATATTTACAATCTTTTCAAACAATGGAACCACAATTTCTCCTGAACCAAATACCAAACTACTAGGTATAATCATTGACAACAGTCTTAGTTTTAACACCCACATAGACAAAACCATCAAAACAGTAAATAAAAAATAGGATCCATGTACAGGATTAAGAAATATCTAACCCCAGCCACCAGAACCATCATAGCTCACACACATCATCTGTCCTCGCTTTTCTATGCCTCACCCATCCTCACTAATCTATCTAAATCAAACATCAACAAGATAACCAGCTGCTATAACAATATAGCTAGATTCGCCACAGGTTCCACATACAGAACCCACCATTGTAACAATATTCACAAACTAGGTTGGCTAGAACTACCCAATCAAATAAACTACAACCAACTCATAGTTACTCATAAAATCCAATACCAACCAAACAGTACTCCAGTTCTAACTAACATTATCACCCCTTATAATAACCTAACATCCCTCCACTCATCCAGCAGAATGCTAGTTCAAACTGTAAAAGCAAACAACACCGCTGGAGATTCCTTGTTCTCCAACTTTACTGGAAAACAATGGAACTCCCTTCCTCCAGAAATAACTTCCAATAGCTCATTGCCTCAGTTCAAACAAGCTCTGAAAACACACCTGCTTACACAATGGCTATGTCCATGTCTAAACCCCGACTAAATAATCATTATCCCACAAACCTCTCTTAGCGTTCTTTCCTTACCAACTGTAAAAGGGTATCCTTCAGATATACCTCTACAATATTCTTGACTAATCAATCTCTGCTACATAAAGATTTTCATGTCTTAACTACGGACATTCAACTAACGTTTTGACTGTGACCCAGTGTTAACTTCCTAAGATCATCTTAACCTCCATTTCTCCCCCTAAATGGCTGCAATAATTTTGTAAATAGATCTATTGCTATATCTTTGTTGAATACCTAATTATTTCTCACTAATATTTACATTTTTTATTGATATTGGTACTAAATGCTTTTTGAGAACTTGCAATTATTTTACTGCTACTTTCATGTTAACTAGTTGCTACTATATATCAAAATCTCCATTAATATTGCTATTAAATGCTTTGGATAACTTGGAGCTTTTCTCCCCAGGCCTCCGCTGAAAATGGACATGTATCCAGTCAGACTTTCCCGGTTAACAAATGTAAAATAAATAAATAAATAAAATAAATAAAATTATAATGGTCATTAACTATATTTTAATTTGTTTTCTAAATACATAATAACAATAATAGTGTTTACCTTTTACCAGGTTCATTGAAAAAGTGTCCAAGAACCATTTTTCTACAAAATTAAACCTGTATTTGCTTCACTGGTATATGGCATGCATATTTCCATACCACAAGTTGTGTTTTTCATTGACATTGAATAATGATAAAGGCTGCTTACCATACTCAAAAATAATAACTTCCTTATGTAATGTACTACTATTATTACCCCTTCCTATATTTCCAGCTGAGATCTCCTATGGCTATAATTATCATGATTGGCTAAAGACAAAACAGAAAATATGGTGTATATTGTATACTGTTGCAGTATCTGTCATAAAGTGAGTAGTCTGGTCCACACAGCATGACATATGATGGAATGGTAATATCTGCTTCTCTTCTATGGTCTCTGGGTCATGATGTACATAACTGCCACTGGGGAAACAGGTAATGGTGGTATCACACTCCATGATTAAAGAAATTCATAAAAGATTATGCTTAGTTGTAGATAGAAATTTTAGTTACTTGTCTTTGTTGACTGGGTAAGTCCAACTGGGCAGAGCAAATTTTCAGAGGAGGCGCAGGCAGAAAAGCTCCATGACAGTACATTGATATAAACAAGTGAATTTCTGGCAGTTCTCAAAAAAATAAATAAATAAATAAAAGCACAGCAGGTACATTTCCCTGAAAAACGAATTACAAGACAGGAGTATACAGTAAAGTATCAACATGTATAAGTCTTTACAGTTCTAGTAGCTCTAAAACATTGCAAAAAGTAAATGGATTCATACCATAAAGTGAAAACATTGTTATAAAGAAGTTTTTGCATTTCAGTACAGAAAGAGTTGTTAAGAGCTCAAGAGGTAAATGAAGAGAGAGTTGAGATGAAAGTTGTAAAATTATGTAGAAGGGGAGATATTAGGAAAAAGAGAAGGATGTGAAGTAGTGTTTAAGTGGGGGTGAAGAGTATACTGATTTACTTAAGAGGGGGGTGAAGAGTATACTGATTTACGTGCAGGAGGGAAAGTTGTTAGAGGTGTTATGATTCAAGTAAAGGAGGCAAGAAAGTTAATGAGAGGTAATAAGCAGTT
The DNA here is from genome assembly GCF_019279795.1 of Protopterus annectens. Classification (NCBI taxonomy): domain Eukaryota; kingdom Metazoa; phylum Chordata; order Ceratodontiformes; family Protopteridae; genus Protopterus; species Protopterus annectens. Next base: position 278,276,992 of record NC_056743.1, read on the forward strand.
TGTTCTTTCACTAGAGGTAAAAACAAAAAACGGTTGTACACAAGCTTAGGTAGTCACAAAGAACAAAAAAGCTGGAAATGACCAGGCAGGTAATAGCAAGCTCCAAGTTTTGAACACACTTTTTAATGACAAGCAACAGCGTTTTCGCTACAGACTCAGGAGCTGAGTCTGTAGCGAAAACGCTGTTGTTTGTCATTAAAAAGTGCGTTCAAAACTTGGAGCTTGCTACTACCTGCTTGGTCATTTCCAGCTTTTTTGTTCTTTGTGACTACCTAAGCTTGTGTACAGCCGTTTTTTGTTTTTGTTTTTACATCAGTTTACCGTTCTTTCACTAGAGGTCTCAACCTGGCGATGAATATGAGCATGACCAGGACTGGGTAAGGTATTCTTTGATCTGGAGTTTACAATCTGGGAGTTTTTTAATCATTTTTACTATAATAGGGATGGTGTTTCAGAGTCTGGATATGTAGTAGGAGTATAGGAAGTCCCCTGGTGAATTATTTGCTTTATTAGTGCTTAGTAGATATTTAATACCAGAACAGAGGTCTCTTGTGGGGGTATAGGGCAATAGTGTATATTTTAATGCAGCATATTTTTCAGGTTAATTTATCAGTTTGTATGTCATAACTAGCTGAGAAAATGTAAGGTGGTAGTTAAGCTCTAGCCAGTTTAGTTGTTTTATGGCTTGCCAGTGGTGAGCTCAGTGTGCAGTGTTGTAGCAGTTTAGCTACTTTGTTTTAATAGGTGACTGGTCTGGATTTTAGTGTAGAGCTTAGGTTTATAGGGATAACTGAGGCCTATAAGCAAATAGGGTGAGGCTAGGGTTTTCTTGCTGGATCTGCAAGAAACTGTTTAACAGTGTAAAGGGAGACAAGTTTTTGGTGGGTCATTTTACTTGCTTGAAGAATATATTCATCAAATTTGATTGTCTACTAAAATGCCCAATAATTTAACATGTGACACTACCTGAATATTAGCATTTGTAGCTGCAACCAAAAATATTGTTTTTTGACTGAGATAATGTTTTGAGGTGAAGAACATAAGTTTTGTTTTATTGGGATTGAGGAGCAGGTTTTAATATTTCAGACAGGTTTCTTGGAGCTTGGATATTGTGAGGACTATTCATATTAAATGGAATCCTCTACATATTGTACAATATTTGCTTGGTCTAAGGCAATATAAAGCTTGCTCATAAAAATATTGAAGATGAGGGGTTTTAGTATAGAGCCCAGAGGGACACCTATGGTAATTGAGGGAGAGAAGGGTGGGGTTGGTAGTTTGGCCTGGACGTAAAATTTTGCTTTTGGATATTTAGAAGAGTTCTATGATTTTTTTTCTTTTATTTTGGAGGATGGTATAACAGCTTTACTTGGCATGTTTTATTTGGTATTCTGTCCTATTTCTTAGGTGCTTGAAAAGTTGAAATATATTCTGTTCTATTTTTGTGCCATTTCTTTTCAGGCTTTGTCACACAATAGCATTAATTTCTTAGGTTCCTTTGTTAGGCATGGTGCAGGATTGGATTTGATCCCTTTTGGTACATAATGGGGCAAGGTTATTGAGACTTTTTATGAATATATAATTGAAGAGTATGACAGAGACCAAGGCCACTGGTTTTAGTATTTCATTTGTATGTGTCTGTCATTTTTTAGTTATAAACTTGGTTATAATAATTTTTTCTTGGATATTGTCCCTTGAGTACATTAATAGGTGGTCGGTTAGGCTGTCTGGAAGGCTACAGGCTGTGACTGATGTAATTAACAATGAAAACCCATGTAAGTTTATGGAATCAGATGTGGAATTGTTATTGATAAGCTGCATTTGTGTTTTAGTTTTATTAGATTTCCTATGTTAGCATATCGAGATATAAGATACCTGTAACTGAAAAAGTCAAAGAAGGTTTATTAGAGTGCGGGTGTTCTAGTGATTAGACTTGGCAAATGTTGGTGTAGTGTGTGTGTGGGTTTGTAGGATTGTTAATTATATTTAGAGAGAAGATGTGGTGGTAGTTAGAGTGCTAATATGCTGAAGAGGACCACTGATCTGTTTGAGTCAGTCATTTTGTATGACATGTAAGACAGATTTTGCTGCAGATATTAGTTTGCACTGTAAAATGTTAGTAGGACAAGAGTAGTTATAGCTACAGCAGTAGAACATCTAAAAGGGTATGCTGGATTGCAACACTAAGTGAATGAATTAGACAATGTTATAGTAGAGATATTGGGTTATGTTCTGATTATCTGCATGCAGAGGTAGAGTGGAGTTAGATTAGTTTAAAAGTAGAATAGAAGGGGTGGGTGGCTATTGGAGGTAGGGGAATGGAGCAGGGCTTAACCAGTGTAACAGCAATGCAATAGTGATGAGAAAAATGTTTAAGCTTTGGCTATGACATACTGGAAGAAGGCTTCCACAGATAATAAACAATTGTATTAGTTGGACAGTGAAAAATAGAAGCTGACGGGAAAAAGGAGAATTGCAGAGAGCAGTATACAACATATGTAAATTTCTGCTTAGTTTTCTCAGGCTTAAGTAGTTAGTATATTAGCTGCAACATACTGTAGAAACGGAGTAAAGGAACAGGAAGTCGCATGAAAATGAAAACAAGGCAATTAGTTTGTCCCGTTTGAATGGGGGAAGGTAACAAGCTAGGTATGTTATTTTGGACTACACAAAAAACTGTTAAAGCTTATTGGGGTTGGTAATGTATACCAATGTTGTAGAGAATTGAGGTGTTGAGGTTCTGAGACACATCCTCTAGTACAGAGTGTGCAACCTGTAGCTTCCTAGTTCAGGTGAGTATATATGGACACTCATCTGTTCAGATTCCACCAGCTGCAAGTCTTAACTAATGTTAACATTGCTGGATTGCACATGCATATCTACTTTGACTGAAAAGTCATAGCATACTCCAGCAGTTACACTAGATACTTTAATTGTACAGCTGAAAAACACAGAAAGGCTACATTATGTCATGTACATAAGGAAGATAAAGGGGAACTGGGTGACTTCAGTTTTCTGTAACATTTTAAACATAGCTGATTATGTCAGCTGCAAATTGAACTTGCACACTGTTCTTAAAATACCGATGGAAAAGTCTACTCTTCATTTTTTTTTTGATATGCTGAAAGTAGTAAAGCAGATGCTGAGGACCTGTACCAGAGCAGAGTAATAAATGCAAGCCAGTGAATGTATTGGAGTCATTTCTGTAGGGCAAGGAAAGCTAGGAGCCCTCAGGGATATTACACATTTATTTGTTATTGCAATTTGATAATTAAGTAAACTAAATACTTTTTTTCAGCCACAACCCATGTTCAAATTGAGCTGAACATAAGTTGTATTGAGATTCGACAATATCAAATGAGAATTAAAAGAAACCGCAGGTATTTAAAAAAATTGAATGGACATCAGTACGTATCTAAATGCAGCACACAGCACACATCACTTAATCAGCACTACTCTGTAATAGGTTAATTTCCACACATCACCCTAGTTACAGCACTATGGTTTTGCTTGCTGTAAATTTGCATAGCTACTCTCTCCTTGCTCAGTATCATCTGACAATGATTAGCTTTTTCAGTTCCTCTGTACCCTTGGACTCTGTCACTACCATTTTTCTCCTCTTTTGTCCTGTAAACATCTTGTGTTTCCCCTACCATTTTCAGGGCTGAGTCATTATTTCATTCTTTTATTGTTTCCCTGATTCCACTTTTCTGTTTGTAAAATGTATACAACAACATGGTGTAAAAGTTTGTATTCCTGTGTATTCTACCTGTGGTTGCAATTTTTGTTATAATGTGGGCTAGACCTACAACTGGTCATGCTGTGATAAGGGCTCAGTCCTGATAACCAAAATATAAATAAATTATACAATAGGGCATATGGCAGTATAAAGTAGCTGTGACAGAAATAATGCTGACTATGGGAAGTTGGCCATTATAGCAATGAACGTTCTTACTATGTATAATATTTGCATGGTAGTTACACATTTTGGTAACAACTGTCCGGAGAGCATGTACAAGTAACGTCTTCCTGAAGGTGTTTTTTCAACTTTGCTTTGAAGCCATCTAGTGTTTGTTCCAGTCTAAAATCTGACATGAGAGACTTCCAAGTAGATGGGCCAGATTTATTAAACTCTCTTTCCTGTTTGTGATGACATAAGGTGAGGTCTGATGAAGGTGATATGCAGTTTGAATATCCCTGAGGGGAGTGTGCACCCTTTCAAAGGGAGCATGGTCTTCATTGGGGTTATTGCATGAGAATGAAAATTTTAAAGATTTATGTGGAGTAGAACTGTGTCTCAGCTCTGTATTTGTAGCCAATGCAAGACTTTTAGGAGGTAACAATGATATTGGAGAGCATCAGCTAATAGCACAAAGCAGAATATATTTTTCAACTGGTTTATAGCTGATGTGCAGTGGTGTTGACATGAAGAGTTAATAGGCTGAGAGTGTATTGTAATTTGGGAATTAGTACACTTCTAACTATTGCTCGCCGTGTATTTGGAGATAAGAGATTTGCTAATCTCCAGTAGAGTTTACTTGTGAAATCCCCTTGTTTAATATTGTCTGTATTTATTTATTTTGTTAACTGGGATAGTCTGACTGGCTGGGTTGTGGTAGCTCCTTTTCAGTGTAGACCTGCGTCGAAAGCTCCCTTTCCAAAATAGTTTCATCTAATACTATGTTTGTATAATTAAAAATGTTAACATCCTGAAAAGTATTACGTTTACCTTCATAAGCTAATATTTTATTATTTAAAATGTCTTTCTGTGGTTGTGAAATATTAATTTCCTCCAAGTTTCCCCCTCCCCCTGCCCTGTGCTCCCTTCGGAGTATGGCCTTGGGGTAACAAATTCTGCTTCTTCTTATTTTTAATTCTTTCCAATCTTCTAAAGGGTGGGTAATGGGTGTCATTTTCCCTAGCAGCTTCATTAACCTCACTCAGAATTGTATAATCATTGTACCGAATTTGGTCATGTCCTTCATTGGCTACATGATAAATGGTGATGGTCATTTTCATTCCTAACTAATTTAGTGATAAATTAGGGATGAAAATGAATATAGCAAAAATTGATTTTATCCCCTGCCTTAATTGTATAAAGGGAATCATAAAATAGGGAGCAGTGTGTAGCCAATTAAGGATATGACCAAACCCGGTACAATGATTATACAAAGCTGCTAGGGAATATGACACCCATTACTCACCCCTTAGAAGATCGGAAAGAATTGAAAATAAGAAAAAGCAGAATTTTTTAGCCCAAGGCCATACTCTGAAGGGTGTGCAGGGCAGGGGGAGGGGGAAAACTTGGTGAAAATAAATATTTCACAGTCACAGAGACATTTTAAATAATAAAAAGTAAACTTAACACTTTTCAGGATTTTAACATTTTTTAATTATGCAAACATGGTATTAGATGAAATGCATTTTTCACTATTTAAGAAGGTATTTAAATTTGTACCCTCTTTTAAAGTGGGGGTTGTGGATGTTATAACTGAATTTAAGTTGTTCCTGAGAAAGTAATATTTTCAACTGATGTTTAAAGAACATAACACTGATAAGAAACTGGTAAGGCTGGCCATGATTTATGGCTTTGAAAAAGAGCCGTTTTAACCACCCTCTGCATCCTGTTATTTTGGCTTATGAAAAAGCCTGTTTATCAGAATTTCATCATGCTTTGGCTTGTAACAAAAATAGATTTGTTTAATTTAACCAAGGATGAATTTAGTTTAATGCAGGAAATAAGGAAGAATGAAACCTTAAGAATTATGAAGCTGGACAAGGGAGGGGTATTGTGATATTTGATAAGATGGATTATGTTAATCTTTTATTATTATTCCATGACACTACCAGATATCATGAAGCCTCAAAAGAATGAAGTTTTTATAGCTCATAGGAAAATACAGTTAGTCTTGGAAGATTCCCTTTTACAGGGAGCTATTTCCAAAGATTTATTTGATTTCCTGAGAAATGAGCACCCCCTGATTCCAGTGGCTTTTGGCATTCCAAAAGTCCATAAAGACATGGAACAGACACCTTTTAGGGTTATCATTTCAGCTCACAATAGCCCCGCTTATTCTTTGGGGGTGTTTGTTGACAGGATTCTTAGAAATTGTATTGATTTGGTCCCTAATTTACTGAAAGATTCTTGGGATGTTCTTACTAAGCTAGATATGAATTGGTACTGTGAAGCTTGTTCTTTTTCTACTATCGATATGGTTAATTTATTCACATCTGTTCCCCATAAAGAAGGCTTAGACTTATTTTATAAAGTGATTCGGAGCCTTATAAGGTTTAGTGAAGAGTTGATTCATTTTTTTTATGTCGGCTATGGAATATGTTTTACTTAATTTTTTCACCTTTGAGGGTGAATATTTCTAACAAATATCAAGGGTAGCTATGGGTTCCAGCTGTGTATCCATTTACACTAATCTAGTTCTCTATGCGTGGGAGAAAAGGCCTGTCTTTTGTTCCACATATTCTAAGAACTGGGTAGCATATTATCTTTTTTTTTTGGATGATATTTTTATTTTGTGGAATGATGCCACTGAGAAAGTTGATTTTGTAGATTAAACATTTGTACATATTTTAAGTTTACTTCCGCAACGAATAGTGTTTCTATTAATTATCTTGACATTACCCTATACAAGGACAAGGTGAGGGGTTGTTTTGCATCTAGAATTTATAGAAAAGAAACATTTTCCAATCACTATTTGGATTTTCATAGCAATCATCCTAAGCATTTGAAAATATCTTTAAGGGCCAGTTGGTCCGAGTTGTTAGGATGTGTTCTGAGGTAGAAGTATCTAAATCAGAAATTGTTAAAATTAAGAGAATGTTTGAAAATAGAGGCTACCTAGTTAATAAGTTGCAGAAAACAGTTAATGAAGTTTTATCAAGCTGCAGAAAGAAGTATAAACCCCTCTTAGGTGACAGTACTGCAGGCATAATGCAAAAAAAAGGCTGAGACTACTTCTAACCAAGATTTGTCTAGTAATATGATGGTCCCTTATGGTCTTGGGTCCAAAGAAGTCTGGGATATTATGGCAAAAAATTTAATAATTTTTAAACGGAATCTGGATGTTTTGGAAATTTTGGGGCAAAGACCCCTTTTTGTACACAAAATTGGAAGGAATTTCAAAAATCTGTTTGATCAAACTTACATTGAGCCCCCTCTAGCTTTGAAGGGAACTAGAAGGTGTGGTTCATTTAAGCAATGTCCCTACATTTTGGAAGCTGATTCTGTAGAAGTTAAAGGTATTTCTAGGCACATTAGGTTAGGCAAAGGGAATTGTGCCACCTGAAGTTTGATTTATATTGCAATTTGTGATGAATATGGTATGTACTATGTGGGAAAAACTGAAAGATTGTTTAGAAAAAGGATATATTAACAATTGTATGCCATTTCTAGCGCAAATATGAACAATTTGTATAAACACACTTTAGTATGTCAAGGGTTTATAGGTTCATAGGTTCATAGGTTCATACTAGGCTATCTGCCCAAGGGCATTTATAAGCCTAGCCCAGAGTTTTGTGGCTTTCGCCACCCCTTTAGTTTGAAGGATACTATGCCCATTATTTTGCTGTGCCTCTGTCAAGCAGTGACACTGAGATAATCCCTGGGGTATATCTGCGATCTCCCATCCATTGGTCAAGATTTCTCTTGAACAAAGCCAGCGAGGTGCTCTGCCTCACATGTACCGGGATTTTGTTCCACAGCATAGGGAGTCTCTGGGTGATGAATCTGTCTCTCCAGCATGTCCTATTAATAACCATGTCAAGGTTTAAGTCTCCCGCCCTTGTAGTTCTGAGGGATCTAGATTTTTTGAGGTGAAGCATGTTCATCAATTCCGGGTTGGACATGGCCTTGTATGTCAGGCACAGGTCACCTCTGAGCAGACGTTAAGCAACTGAATAGAGCTGGAGTTCCTTCAGTCAGGCAGCATAAGACATATTTTTGAGACCCTTTATCCTTTTGGTGAGGAACTTTTGGGGCCTTTCCAGTTGCTGCAGGTGTCGGGTGAGATACATTCCGAATGGGGCATTGTACTCAATCATTGGTCTGATGAGTGATGAGTACAAGGGGACGATGACCTCCCTTGATCTAGATGTGAATCCCTTCATGATCAGGTGGGCAATGTAGAAGGTCTTCCTAACTACTTTGGCAACGTGAGTGTCAAACGAAAGGTTACTGTCAACCTGGGTCCCCAGATCCCTGATAACCTCTTCTGTGCTTAGTGGATTGCCACCTATATGGTAGCTAGGAGTAACCTTGTTTTTCCCGAAGGGTATGACTATGCATTTTTTGGCGCTTAACTTTAGGCCATGGCTCTGGCACCAGTTATCCGTTTCTATAAGACCCTTCTGAAGGATATCTGTGTCAGATGTGTTCTCAACTATGGCGCCCAGTTTGCAGTCATCTGCAAACTTTGTCAGCCATAACCCTCCTGTGTTTGCTTGTACTTCTGAAAAGTAGATGCCGAACAAGAGTGGGCCCAGGACTGAGCCCTGTGGGACACCACTTGTGACAGGCTTTGAGTCTGACATGGCGCCAGCAACTCTGACCCTGTGGGTTCTGTCACTTAGCCAGTTTGCAACCCATCTTGTGACGTATGGGTTTACATTTAAGCTGATGAGTTTTTCAATGATACCTGAGTGGGGTATTGTGTCGAAAGCCTTTGCCAGGTCGAGGTAGGCTGTGTGGACTGCCTTTCCCTCATCAATGGCCTTGGTGACTGTTTTGAAAAAGTCAACCAAGTTTAAAAGGCATGATCTGCCTTTGACAAAGCCAAACTGGGTTGGATCCAAAGTCTGCAAGTCCCCTATGTCTTTATTTATGAGTTCCATTATGATCCTCTGCATAGCTTTGCAGATCAGGCTTGTCAAGCTGATGGGACGGTAATTTCCAGGGTCGGTGGAGGCACCGCCTTTGTGAAGTGGGACCACAGTTGCCGTACGCCACTCCTTGGGTACGTATCCTGAGGTGAGGCTAAGATTAAACAGCTGCCCTAACTGCTGGTTTAATTCCTCATTGAGTTCGTGGAGCACACAACCGGGGACACCATCTGGTCCCATGGATGATGTGTTTTTTGCCTTGGAGAGAGCAGTTCTCACCTGAGCGTTAGAGATGTTTGGGGGGGCTACAATCCTCTGGTATAGATATCTCTCCTTTTGGGGGGGGGGGGAGTTTGCACTGAACCTGTCAGCCAGTATGTTGGCAATGTCTGTAGGTTCAGTCATTTTTACATAATTTTGAACTAATTCTGAGCATATCTGAGAGTTTCCTCCCAGGTTTCTAACATAGCTAAAGAAGGCCTTATGATTGTCTTTTGAGTCCTTAGCGACTTTTCTCTCAAAATTTGCCTTGGGATGATTTTATGAGAGATCTTAGTTTTTTACTTATAATGATCAAAGGTGTCTTCCCTTTTAAGGATTTTGCTCTATCTTGTAGTAGCTTCCTCCTTTTGTCTTAATCTCTTTGTTTTAATCAATTTCAGATTGGGATCCTGGAGGTAGTGCCTATTCATGTCAGGGGTGGTTGGTGAGAATTAACCCTTGAAGTAAAAGAATTCCAATGGATTGTTAAGTTAAACTCCCTTTTACCCCCCAGGGTTAAATAAATATCTTTCTTTACTACCCATTTTGAAGAAAAAAGCTTTGAATTTATAAGAATTATATTTACTGAGTAATAAGATAGTGTTTGAAATGTTTTTAACTGTTTTTTTTTAGGAAAGAGTTGTAAAAAGTTCATTTTATTATTGGTAAGCATCAATTAAGAAAGGAAATATATTTGTGGCACTTCCTGTATATAAGGGTTGTATTTTAGTAGTTAACTGTTGTGAAGAAGTCCCTTAAATAGCTAAAAGAGATGACAGCACTTAGCATTTATTGTTTTAATAAAGATCCTTTTTATTTTCTGGCTCTGGAGCTTATTGTGTATTATAGACCCAGGCTATCATCATTATTATTTTAAACCAAGTATCTGTGTTATGCTGTGGCATTTCATGTGATACTTATTTGAAAAAGAGCTTTTAATCTGAAGAGAGGTGGTGGTGGAGTGACTTTGGAGGGGTGAATAGTGCGCTCTGGGATTGAGTGGATATCCTCAGATATTAACATATGGGATATTTAAGTTTGTATTTGTTTAAAACCAAAGTTTAATAGCTAGAGGTTATATAATTTGTAGGAAATTTTGTGTAGGAGGTTATAAGCATATGGAAAAAGCTGAAGGGGGGAATCTTATGGAGAATGTTTGTTTGGGAGTAGAGATCCGTAGTGTGGATATTATGTATGCTAGAGCGGGAATTTGTGTAAGAGGAGTGCTGTGTGGTAAGCTGAGAAAGAGATGGTAGGCACGCAGACAGGGGGATATTACTGAACAGTATGGTAATTTGTAATAGTGAGTATAAAATAAAAAGAGGTCAGAGAATGGAGGTAGTTGTTTGTGTAAATGCAGTGGATATAAGTATAGAAGTGAAATTTAGAAAAGAAAGTCTTTTCATTGGTTAGAGTTAAATTATGATGAGAAACAAAAGTTAGGGGCAAGTGTTGACACCAAGTTATTTCTGTTGTGATATTTGGAGTAGGAGTACTAGAGTTATGTTTTACAACAAGTTGAGGCAGATGTAGTTTTTGTCGATTGTTGATCAACATGGCATTAGATTATTGTGGAGTTGATTATTAATTTGTTTTCATGTGCCAAGCTACATAGTGATTTGACTGTTTTGAAACGATTTGTAGTTAAAAGGTTTTGCTATTATCAAGAAGTAGGTCATTAGTATACATTGTTGTATTGGACTGTGGCAGCTCTTCAGCTAAATAATTTATAAATACAGGGAAAAGAAAATGTCCAGGAATGAACTCCTGTATAACGACAATATTTAGCTCATATGAGTAACTGTTTCTGTGAAAGTGAAATGTTATGTTTGCAAGTTAGCTTTGCACCACATTGTTGAAATTTTGCTAAAGTTAAGTTTGCAGAGTTTGAGAAAGAGACGGTGGTTTACTGTCTCAGATGTTGTAGTCCCATCGATAAAACTGTCATTCATGCTGGGATATTTTATTCAACAAGCACATGGCTGTCAAGTCTCAGGCAAGAATTTTAGTACACTTGCCATGAATGACTGACCAAGAGAGCCTGTTTGTGTACAGGCTTTTTAATTAAGTATCTGTGCTGACAGTAGTCCGTATTTGATGAATCTCTTCCAAGGCAGGTTTGAAACTGTTTCAAGCATGTTCACTTCCATGCAGAATTCAGAAAGCTGACTTTTTTTCTCTTGCAAACTGACATGCATTTGTTTTTTTTATGATTTGTCTATGCATTCTGTCATTGAATACACCAGTTTTATTATGATTTCTGTATGCATTCTGTCATTGAATATACCAGTTTTTTTATGATTTGTGTATGCATTCTGTCATTGAATATACTAGTTTTATTATGATTTGTGTATACATTCTGTCATTGAATATACCAGTTTTTTATGATTTGTGTATGCATACTGTGAATGAATATATCAATTTGCAGCTAGCCATTAACTGCATGTGTCTAGACCGTGACTGGTAGGCTTTCATAGTATTGTTACTCTCCTCAAAAGTACTGGACAGTTACTGGTGTTGGCACATTAAAGTCTATACATAATTCATCCAGTGCACACACATTTTATATATACTCTTTCTGTACAATGCAGTCAGCATTTAAGATAAAATGTTACAAATACACTGTGGTTTGTCTGAACTGGATATTTGTATCTGTACTCATTTAAGGGTATCTTCTGCCCCACCATCTCAAATTATGGTACTGCTTATACAGGGTAACCACAGCCAACATACACAGGAAGATGATAAATGCTGTAGGAGTTGTAAAAATATGCCCTGAGAAGAAGGAATGTCCAAATGAAAACAAATTGTTCTAGTTGTGTATCTCTGGATGAACAAACAGCAGCACCATGTACGTATGCATGTTTCTTTACATGAATATACATATGTCTGGCAGTTAACAGCTGATATTCAATTCTCTGTGCTATCAAGATACTTATGTGATCAAGGGTTTGATTTCCTCCACATGTGTTGCTTGTTTGACTCTGAGCAAGTCACTTGACCATACAGTGGTCTCGAGCTGAGTCTGAAACCGGTTCTAATGGTTCAGTTCTCTAATTCTGTGCACTGTTCATCATATGAACAAGCCAGCACTGTACATAGCAAACAGTATTCTGAATCACTGCATGCCCTTGTACGCTGAGGGAGTACAGATTTATCATGTGCAGAGGTACATTCATCTACAATTATGTGGTAGGATTCAATGTCTAGATATATGATGCTAGTCTGTGCACTCTTGTTACATTGACAACATGGTTATTATGCTTCCTGTTGGTGACAGTGTATGGATCTGATTTCATCAATCCATCTTACATTCACATGTGCACTATTGCTTGCTGACACTCTACCGTGGATAATATGAAGATGATAGTGCATGTGTGCCATTGTGATTGCAAGGTGTCAGCAGTGCAAAATATAGTTAATCCTATTACTTTTTAGTTGTAATATTCATCTTCATTCATGAAAGCATGCTGTTCCCACACAGTGTTATCTCACACATGTATAAATAGTGCGATTATACATTAGTGAGATGGCATGTGCAGATACACATCTTAGAATATCCACGCACCTATATTTTCCTGGCATGTAGGAATAATGTGACTGGACACATTGCATAGCAGATTTGACATTATGCTGTGTCACATGTTACACCACCTCATGCTTGCAAATTATGCTTATATCATAATCAAAAGAACCCATAGTACATCTGAGCAGGGCAAAGTATGTATTAGTACTGATTTTGTCAGCATATGTTTTTGAGTGTAGTTGTATTATGCTATGCTCCTTTCCTGTGGTGATTGTTTCTCAGTCTGGAGGATGACTACATCATAGCAGAAGCACAAGTCATTTATTTTCTCTTTTCTATAGAAGTGTTGGTAATTATATAATCTGTACAACAAAATATTTGCATTGTGAAAGCTCCAGTGCTGCGATACCATCGGGGTGCAGAATGCAGTGCATAACATAATCATTAGTGTGACACAAGTGTGCTCCGTTGCATACCAGGTCACAAGGCATCTATGACGGTGTATTGCCAATCACTGGAATGTGTATTATGGCACATAGATGCATTACAATTTTTCATCCATGTCTATCTGCAGTATACATCCTCACATATTTACAATGTGTTATTAGAAGTACTGGCTGCAGTGTAATGTTGAATTAATTTGTGTCCACTCCTACTGAGTTCCCAATGCATGTTGGTGAAGTGTGGTATGCCCAGCACAATTTGTCATATCCCTTGTATGGTTCTTTGCAGATGTTAGTTTATCATTATTTGTTTCAGACTCTGTGTGACCAGTTTGTCTGCATTGTTGTAATTCCATTTGTTGATTTGTGTGGCTAACTGATTTCACTGAGTTATTGTTTTCCAGTGCTGTTCTTTTCAATTCCCATGCATAATCGTTTCATGGTGCAGAACAACTGTCATTATATACTGCAGCTTTTCACCTGTAATATTTATCAGGGAGTACACATGCTATAAAGCCTTGTCAGTTTTCCAAGATACAACCAGTAATGCTGGGTTTTCATATTAAAGACAACCAGTGAAGCATTGCTAGATGGTGATGAGTCTGAGCCACTGAAATAATGTTTTTTTTTTACAGACTTTGCATACATACATATTGTTCTGTATCTGTGATGGCAATGGTTGTGGACAGGTTGTATTATATTGTAGATTTACTGCTGTTTTACAGCATATGCCTGCAAAGCAAGTTTTATATACTGGTATTCATTATATTCTGGTTATAGTTCAGTGGTGTTTTGTCATATCTGTCCACCTCTTAAAGCAAAAATTCTGTATAAAGGCCCCAAACTGAGGACAGATTTTAAATTCTACTCCAATAAACTTGGAAAGTTGCTAGAATAGCAGGTTTTACATTAGTATGCATTTTCCAAGGGACATAACATTTGAAACTCAAATGTGCGTAATTTTTTTAGTGATTGCAATCCTCAATGATTTCCCAGAAAACCACAATTTTTATAAGGAACACACAAAAATATGGGACAATAATCTGGACATTTTGCAAAATTCTATACAGTTGAGAGGTGTCTTTTACAGTAATGTGTATAAACCATCTGGCTTTGTAGTTCCCGTCTAGTTATCTCCTGCCATAGTAGTGTTGATCAGTTCTTTTTTGTGTAAGAATTCTGTCTAGCAGGTTGGTTTCCTAGTCATGGCTTTAAGTGTTTCACATGATTGTGTTGTGTCATTATATATGTTATTGTTGCTCTGTCTATATCTATCCATGCATTTCACAGTCCTGTGCAAACTATGCCACACTGCAGTTTCTCTGACACCAGTTTGTTGCTATTAACTTCAGTGGAAATTACAGCAGCAATCTTCATTATAGAGTGTTTCTTATAAACTGTACAGTGTTGCACCAACCTGACTCGAGCATAGATTGATTTCCTACAGCTCCTATGATGAACTATTAATAGCACTGATGAGTTTTGTATTAACACCTTCAGCTGCAAACCATACCAACATCAAAAATGGTGTGTGTGTTTTGCGCGTGTGTGTGTGTGTGTGTGTGTGTGTGAGAGAGAGAGATTAAATACATAACAGCATCTGTAGAAGCTTCAGAGTACTGTCTGCTGTTTTGTTTTATATCTGCACATAGGTGGTATGGTGGCGGTCTTTGCATGTATATAATATTCCTTGCATAATCCTGATGAGCATTTTAGTAAAAGGCCTGATTTGTTCTGTTCTTTTTGATATATATGCCTTTATCATGACTTGCTTAGTGCAATATTTCATTTTCAGTCTGTTATTTTTAGTAGTAAGGGGGTTTGAACATGTGTTTGTGCTCTGTAGCCACAATGTTGCAGGCTAGATTGCACTGAAGGAGTAGGTGAACAACTGCAGTGCCATAACTGCCTTTTATATTGATTCTTTTCCCTTCACTTATGCCGTTGTGTATATCCTTTGAATTTTTTCTCCCTTTATAGCTCTCCATATTTCTACTAAACCATAATGTGTTTAGTTATTACAATGTTTGTGTCTTTCACACTACAAAATGTTTACTTATAGCTGACTCAGTAAAACAATTTTTCCTGACTTTATTTACTTTTACTTTATTTTACATTTGTTTACCAGGAAAGTCTGACTGGCCAAGTTGTCTTTTTTCAGTGTAGGCCTGGAGAGAAAAGCTCCACAATTAATACACAGAGAATGTATACAATGATAGACTTGTATAGCAATGATAGTAGATACATACATGAAAGATAAAATAATTATACGTGTGCAAAGAATATAGGACAGACAGTACATTTTTACATCTTGAGAAATTATTATATTTGTACAAAGATATAGAACAGATAGTTCACATTTTTACATCTTGACAGTACAACATTTCTACAGGTACCCATCAACTGATCGAAGCTTCAATTTGCCGAACATCTATTCATCAAACTTAAAGCATTGAATACCATTTCAGCAAAGGATTACATCATCAAATTTTTTTCCTGGATAAGGGAGTTAGTTGGCCATTGTAACAAATTTGCATTTTTCCCCAATACATACTTTGGGGGGGTAAACTAATATAATTTGTGTTACAATAGTGATGGTTGCCAGGTAGTTCTGCACCCCCCCCTCCGAGAAATCATTTTGATGATGTAATTCTTCACTGAAATTATATTCAATAATTTAAGTTCGACAAATAGACATTTGGCAACTTGAGGCTTCAATGAAATTATATAGACCCCATTTTTATAGTATGCATAGTTTTGCAATGCATTCTTAACAATAGTGCAGGTAGATTTTGATGGGGTTGAAAAAATAAAAAGTACAGGAGTTCATAAGTTGTTCAGTAGTTATATATTAAAACACAGGATGGCCAGTAGTTATTGATTATTTCTTAACCAGGGTTAGTGCAGGAACATGTCCATGATTTTAGTTATATGTATTTTAAGGATCTTTTTTGAATTTAGTAATGCTGTGGGTAGATTTTATGTCTAGAAGTAGAGAATTCAAGTTTTGCTATGTAGTTAGACAAATTCTCCAGCTGTGTTGGCTTTAGATATCTTCAGCAATGATGTGTTAGAGGAATGCAGGACACTATTAGTACAGTAGGGTTGGAGGAGATTAAGAAGGGCAGGAGTTTTGTCTGCTTGGCAGAGTAATTGATGGGCTGTGGTCAGGTGGTTGTAGGCTAGGACAATGAGGAATTCTAACCAAGTGAGTTTTAGTGCTAGGTGATAGTCATCTACAGTATAATCAGAATCTGTGCAAACTTCACACTTTTATTGTAGCAGTTGTCAGGTTTACTTAAGTCTGATTTCTTTAGGTTTGTCAGAATGGGGGATGTGTAGAGGAGGGTTGAGACGAGGTCTGTTCTAGCAATGGTGACTTGTGTTATTTGTTAGAAATTGTTTGTGTCTATATCGTGTACCGAATACCGGGCTATGGGACTGGCGAATTTTGAGTCGCTGCCTATGATTTCACAGAGATGGTTGGTATGGGATACCAATGTGATAATTGTATTTGTCGATGAGATACTGAAGGAAGGGGAGGGGTCAGTGGCTGTTGTGGGTTGAAAAAGCATGAGCTTAGTCTTATTGGGATTCAGAATAAGCAGTGCCTTAGCTGGCCATGATTCTACTGCAGAGAAGGATTGATGGATTATAAGTTGAAGTTGTTGAAGTGGTGGGAGTAGCGCATATTACAACTGAGTCGACTGTGTACTGGACAAGTGACGCATGTAGGGTAGAAGTATGAAGATTGTTAGGAAATAGGGTGAAAAGGAGAGGACTTGGGGAAGAATCCTGTGGAACCCACAAAGTTATTGTCTGAAGAAGTGACAGATTTTATTGTGATTTAACTGCTTGCTGTCATGCAGCCAGATAATCCTGGAGCCAAGCAATTGTGGAGCAGCTGAGTTTAAGTTCTGAAAGAGCTGTTATGAGTTTGTTGTGAGACAGTATTGAAAGCTTTGGAAAGATCAAGAAAGATGGAGAATACAAGTTTGCAATCATTTCTATGCTGATTAATGGTGTTGAAGGACACCAGGGCAGTGGTAGTGCTATGATTTGTTTGGAAACCATGTTGAGTGCGAGATACAAATTGAGATAGTTTAGTAATTGAGAGTGACTGCATCTCTCTCTCTCAGATTTTGAATAATGGTAAAAACATTGCTATACGACAGTTGTTGGATAGTTATGTTGAGTTTCCATCTTTATGCAGTGGGATAATGTGTTATTTTCTAAATTGTTTTTATTTTTTTGTTCAGAGATGAATTAATTAATAATAGAAATAGGATAAGAGATTGCTTAGGCAGAGATTTCTTTAGACATTCTGCAGGTAATTGATCAGCTGCTAGGGTTGTTGGCTTAAGCTTTTTTACATTTTTTTCATCATTCCTGTAGGGACAGGTTGGAAGGAAAAGGTATTGTTGCCCTGATTTGATATTAAAAGGGGTAGTAGAGGCATAGAACAGTGTTATTTGTAAGGGCTAAGAAGGGTTCTGTAAATATTTATTAAATTGTATTTCAATGCTATCATTAGTATTGTTGATTGATAGGGATAGTGTACTAGCTGTCCCTGGTTGTAGCATTTTTTTTATTGGTGACCAACATTTTTGAGGATTACTTTGATTTGTTTGGCTAGTACTGTAATGTTTTTTTTTTTTTGTCTTGTCTGATTTGTTTTTTGGCTTTGTTTCTTAATTCTAGATAGGCCTGTTTATTTTTTGTTTGTTTTGTTAGTGTGCCACATTTCCCAAGCCTTATCATTAATTTTTAGTAATAATCTTGTTTCTTTGGTTAACCAAGGTCCAAAGTTGGAATTTATGCTTATTGTCATTGGTGGAGCAAGTTTGTTTAGGATGCAAAGGAAAGTAGAATTACATTATGACTTCCTCTAGAGGTTAGTTAGTTGTGGTGACCAGCTACAATGTTTACGGGTGAATATGAATTCTTTTGAGGTAAAGTTTATTTTATTTCGAATTTGTTGGTAATCATTGAGTTTCAATGGATTTACAGTGTCTGAGCAAGTAGGTTGGGAAATGGTCATTCAGGGTGTCTAGGAGATAACTGGCATATAGAGAGACACTGGGTCTGTTAAGATCCAGTCTAGGATGACCTGCCTCTTACATGTATTGTTAATCCTAGTAGGACATTTAAATACTCATGGCTTCACCCAAACCATTCAGTGATTAGTTCAGCTTTGAGTCACAGGTGTATCAATCTAAGTTGAATTCACTCGTTATGATTGCTTCTTGGAGGAGGGAGTTTGATGCCCACTGGAGGGTATGTTTTACAGTGGAGAGGTTGTTACCAGGATGGATGTAGGTGGCAACTATAGTTAAGTGTTTTCTAGAGTTAATAATTAGTTTTCTAAACATTATTTCTGCATTATTGAAGTCAGGGGTGACTTGATTAATGGCTACTAGATTGAGGTTATTTCTGAATAGAATGACTTTGCCACCTCTCTTGTTTTTCCTGTCTCACCTAACGATATTATACCCTGGAGGTATAATTTCATTATTGCTAATGTCTAGTTTTAGCCATGTTTCTGATATTAAAGCAATGTCTGGTGAGTAGAGGGCAATGGTGACATGTAATTCTTGTACCTTGTTAAGAATGCTTCTGATGTTTAAGTAATAGTAGCTTAGCTCCTTTTCTGGGAAGATTGTAAAAACTTCGTGGTGGGTTGGGAGGGTAGGTGGGCTATATTAGTATTGGGTCCAGGGTCTGTGTGTATATTGCCACTAAGGATGAGTTGTGAAGCTGTATGTGTAATCAGATTTATGAATTTAATTATGAATTTATTGTGTTTTAGAGAAATGGGTGAATGTTTAATAGAGAGGATAGTATGAGACCTGATCTATGCTTGTAGCATTGTAGATGGAAGGTAATATCAAGATAGGTATGGGTGTACTATGTTTTGGGGATGGGAAGGGGGTTATTAGGGGTGGACACAGGAATGTTTAGATAAATGTGATAGGAAGTGCAATGGGCAATGGGCAGTTATTGCAAGAATAATGAGTCTTGTATAGTATAAGGCTACCATGTTGGCTTTGGTATGTCTATTTGTATAGTATTATTTTATGTAGTTAGAAGAAATCGAGAACGTGAGAGATTATGAAGAGATTGGTACCTGGTCCTAGTGTTTTAAGGATGGGTACTTTCTCTGGTAGCATATATAGATAATGAGTTAATTAGTAATTTGAATTTTTGGAATATAGTTTGGTAGGGATACTTATTTGGCTATATCTTAAGGTGCTGGTAGATACTTTGCTGTGGGTTAGTGGACTTAATTTTTGTAGAGACTAGTTCTAGCAGGAATGGAATTGAATATTTAAATTGAAAACTGAATAGTAATTGGAGTAGAGAAAATAGTTATGTGATTGGTTAGTTGGAGTAGAAGTAGTGTGATTGGTTAATGGGGATTATGGGAGTGGATAGTTAAATGTAGACTTACTGGGGGTCATTGGGAAATGGAAACAGAGTAGGGGAGAGGTTTAATACATGTTTATTAGAACAAAAAAGAAATGGTACTGTGGAGGCTGCCAGCCCAGCTAGCTAGAATTTTGTAAATAATCCTATGTCATTTGTAAATATTAATATGATTTGCAGGCTTGTCTTACAAATGTGGAGACACTCTCCAAAATACTAGAGAAATGCATACATTCTCAGGTCTCGGACTACCTCCATACTAACAACCTCCTTTCCAATACTCAGCATGGTTTCCGACAAAACCATAGCACCAGCACTGCCTTACTCTCCTTTACTAACACTATCCTTCAGCATAAAAACAATGGCTATCTCTCCTCTGCTACTTTCCTAGACCTATCTAAAGCATTTGACATTGTCCCACACAAACAACTCATCTCTGTCCTCAGTAACCTATCCTTCTCTGAATCAGTGACCAACTGGTTTCAGAGTTACCTGCCTGACCACCAACAATCTGTTGTATGGCAGAATGACAAATCTCCCCAACTACCTGTCTCCATAGGGGTTCCCCAAGGATCCATCCTTGGACCCCTACTCTTCTCTGTTTTCACCAATAATCTAGCCTCTGCCACCAAACATGGTACACTCATACAATACGCAGATGACTCAACCATCATCTGCTCAGCCCAGTCCCTACCCAAACTGCAAAAAGTCACGCAGGAAGCCTTTTCCTCTGTTGAAAGTTGGTTATCCGAAGCCCAATTAATACTCAACCCAAACAAAACTAAACTGCTCATCTTCCAACTCACCAAACATACTCAAAACAACTCTCACTTTAACATCACAGTAAAAGACAACACCACTATATACCCAACTGAACACACCAAATTGCTAGGAGTGGAAATAGACAATAAACTAAAATTTGACATTCACATATCCATGACCATAAAAAAAGTCCACAAAAAACTAGGAGCATTATACAAAAATAAGCAACTTCTCACTAAAGCAGCAAAGATTTCAGTAGCAAATTCCCACCTTATCTCCACCCTACTTTATGCCTCTACAATATTTACCAACCTAAGGCAAAGCGATCTAAACAATCTAGAGACCTGCTACAATAAAATCACCAAATTCGCCACAGGGGCATCCTACTGTAGTCACCACTGTCTCTCACTTGCTGAACTGGGCTGGCTTGAACTCCATCACCTCCTTCAATGGTATCAACTATCATTCGCCCACAAACTAGTAAACCATCCACTAAATGTCCCATCCCTCCAGAATCTACTCCAACCCTATCACACCACCAGACCACTAAGATCCAGCAACAAAAATCACTTGCAGATCACTAAAGCCAATAACTCTGCTGGTGAAGCACTATTCTCTTGCGCCATAGCCAAATTATGGAACTCCCTCCCACCCACAATTACCTCTGTACCATCATGCACCCACTTCAAAACTTTACTAAAAGCACACCTAAAAACATGCTGGCTATGCCCTTGCAACTCCCACTCTAATATCACCCACCCTATCCAACCACTACCTTTCTTTCCACCCCACTAACTACCTTGATTATAGCAAGCTCAGATGCTCATAAGCCTATTACTTATTATACAGCAGGAACTTCTTATTGTAACATTTGTTAATGTCTGTTATGTACTTCACATATAAAGATTCTAGTTGTCTACTGATGTACTATGTTCTTTATCTGTAAATATGTTTGTAATTAATTGCTATGTTAAATTGTTAATCGCTATGTAATCCAATGTAACTACTGTATGTTTATTTTAACTGTGGAGCTTTTCTTCCCGGGCCTCCGCTGAAAATGGACCTACATCCAGTCAGACACTCCCGGTCAACAAATGTAAATAAATTAAATAAATAAATACGATAACTATATGTTATGTGTGTGTTAAACTATGTTATGCGCTGAGCTTCAAAAATGTAACTACAATGCACTCTGCTGGAGAAGATCAGAAATGTATATGGACTATTTGCCTATGCACATGTATGTTTTCATAGTAGAAGTGAATGTGTTTACCACAACTAGAAGACAAAATGTCTGCAGCTGGAAATTCTTTCTATTGTCTTAAGACAGAGATAATTATAGGTTTCAAGAGTAAAAGTATTTAACAATTGTATCTCTTAGAAGCTTGCCTGGAACTGGAAATCATAAGTGTCAGCTTCTAAGAGATAAGTATTTTTACTAAAGACATGTTAAATTCTGTTGGTATTGGTTTAGCCTGAGAATTGAGGTAGAGGTGACAAGAAATATGTCATCTAACTAACCCAGCAGTAATGTGTATTAATTTAAGAACTATCTCTCAGAGAAGTCAGTGCATTTTGAATCTTGTCTTCGACCTGTAAACATCCATTCAGCACCTACATTTGACTGTATGTTTAAGTAAGACTTAGATCATAGTATCTCTCTTGGAGGTAGATAGGAAATTGTAAGATCAGTCTAGATGTTTTCTGTATTTATATGAGACTGTCCTGCAAAGTTGTTTTAAAGTATTTTCTGTGATTCTGAACTCTGTTGTCACTGTATTGCATTACTGAGTATTGTCTTGTTCTTTTATTAATTATTAAATATATTTAAACCTTTTAATTATGGCTGGCTCATTTATATTAGTTGAGATATTTAAGCTCTTAGAGTACTTGCATAGGTATTTGGTAACACTGTACCAGCCACTCCTAAATAGCCTTCAAGTCTTGGACACACATTTGGATAATAGTAACATTAACATTGCACAAAAGAATTGGTCACCCTTTGTAAGGGCCTTATGGTAGCTGATAAGCAGTGGTTTGTGGTAAGTGGTACTACTGTATAGTCTGGGCAGAAGGAAGCATGGCTAGTGAACCTGTGCCAGCCTTCTCCAGGAGTGTCTGTGTGTTTGTATATAAATCAAATCTCAAAGTGCATGTGTTTCAGCTACTTGGGCAGGGCCACAAAGCACTGGTTGGACAGAGAGGGTACTGGAGGTTTTGGCTTGACCACTCGGCTATGATCTTAACCCTATAGCTGTGTTAGTGGGGAGTCTTATTGGGTATCTGGAGAGAGAGGGAGAAACCAGCCCCAGACTGACTGTGATCTCTGTGTTCTCTTAAGGGAAATTGTACTTTACTGTGTGTGTACTTGTCATCCTCCCAATATGTACATCCTTCATCGATGTTAGTGTAGTACGTGTGCAGTATACACAGACCCTTACTACCTCGTGGTCTGGTTTGGTCCTGCTCTGCTCACCCTTGTTGTACTTGGTCTTGCTCCGCACCCCACCCTGTCCCCAAATCCAACCCACCCCCAGTGGTGCTAAATATATAGTGCTACAACCACACATCCTCTTTCTTCAACCAATCAGCTATATCCAAGTCATCAATAGGATCTCCAGTACATAACCTTTCTGTCCTATCTTAAAAAGTTTAAACTGGGGACAAGTCGACCTCAATAATCCCAATGTTACTTGCAATGAAACCACTTAAAATACTACCACTGCACTCTCTGCTACTTTTTGTTTGTTCCACATCTTCTAACTGCCTATGAATATAATACATACCCAGGTTTCCACTACCCAAAAGGCCAAACCTCCACTTTTATAGCTCCACACAAGCTTGAACACTTAATATATCCCCTCCCATCTAACTCCTTACTTACTAGGTATCAGCATCTCAATAGAGCAAGATATGCCAACCCTAAAACCAAAAGATACCAAAGTCTATTAAAATCTGGAAATTTACAATCAGATTACAATGCAACTTGACAATGGATAGAGATATCCACCCAATTCCTGGCCTATCCTCATCCACTGGCTCTAGGTCCTTTACTAACTGTCCCACTGCTACACAAATCTTAGGCAAACCTCCAAACTCACTCTTGATCAGTTACCTAAATATCAGAAGTGTAAACAATAAGATTCAATGCCTACATGCCCTCTTAGATGCTCTTTCCCCAGACATACTATCTCTTACTGAAACCTGGCTAAAACCTTCTACTTTAGATAAAGAAGTTATACCACCAGGCTATAACATCCTAAGGCTTGCTCGAACCAATAGAAAGGGAGGTGGGGTAGCTGTTCTGTACAAATACATGCTTGAAGTGTCCAATAATGCCCTGAAAAATTCTTATCACTAAGCTCCACATTGTTGTTATATCTTTTGGCTTTTCCCAGTTAGGGGTCGCCGCAGCGGAACTCCGGTCTGCTAATGATTAGCAGTAGATTTTTATGTACCGAGTTGCCAGCTCAAATGCACAACCTTCAACGAAGGTACACCCATTCACACATGTCTCCACACAGAAGACACTTTAGCTGAGAACTGAACTGGGCGTCTTACTGTGAGGCAACAACGCTACCGCAGCACCACCCGCTAAGCTCCACATTAATAAGAACAAATGTATAAATCTTGGCTGTGTGTATATTCACCTGGGCAATAACATAAATACCCTTGAAGATGTCCTACATTGGTTATCTAGCAATTACCCCCCAAGAAACCATTCTACTTGGACTTCAACATAGACTGGAACATGTGTTCCTTAGAACCCCCCACTCACCACATAAACCTTTATGGATTTTCACAGGTCATATCCTCCCTCACTAGGATCAGTAAACCCAACAATTAAAGCGAGTATCCTGGATTGGATTCTTGTTAACACCCATCCCCTCAAATACAAGAGTGGGACCCTGCCTGATGATGTAAGTAATCACCTCCTCACCTATTTAATCAGGCAAAAAGCTGATATCCACAACCAGGCCATTTTTAAAACAATAAGGAACAATATGAATATCAACTGCACAAATTTCCAAAATGAACTCAAATCTTGCAATTGCTTAGTTCTAAAACAATTACAACTTGAAGAAGCAGTAAATTGCTTTAATACCAAATTCCTATCCATCCTTGACACCCATGCACCAGCACAGACTATTAGAACTAAAACAAAAGTTGTTTCTTGGCTCTCAAAAAAAACAGACATAAAATGCTACTTAGAAATAGGGCTTGGGCCACTTCGAGGACCACAAAAAAAAAAAAAACATAGATCAACTTAGATACAGACAGCTAAGAAATGAAACAAAAAAATCCACCACATTAGACAAGAAAAAATATTACTGTCATCTACAAGAAAAATACCAAAACAAGCCACAAAAGTTTTGGGTAGGTATAAACAAACTCCTTAGTCCAGGACAGTCCTCCACTCCTACCCCCTTGGATTCTAACCAAACCCCCCTAGCAGAAATTGCCAATACCTTTAACAGCTTCTTTACAACAACCATCCAGAATCTAGATAACCAATTATCCCCTGGATGACCCTTATTCTCCAGCCACTGCACCCTGCTCCCAACTCCCCTTTAACTTCAAGTCAGTTTGCACATCTTTGGTCCAAATATTACTTAAAAAAAACTAAAGCCTACCACCCCGATGGCTGATCTCCTCCCTGCAGAATATCTACAAAAAGCTACAGATGCCATAGCATACCCCATTACTATCCTGATCAACAGAACTATAACTGAAGCATTCATTCCCTCCGTCTGGAAGATATCCCATGTCATCCCACTCCATAAAGGGGGCAGCTCTACTGAACGTTCAAACTATAGACCCATAGCTATTCTGTCACCCTTGGCTAAAATTGTGGAAAAATGCATTCACAATCAACTCCTGAACTATCTTATATATAATAATCTTCTAGCCAACCCCCAACATGGCTTTAGATCATTCCATAGTACAACCTCAGCCCTCCTCTCCTTCTCTAATGTCATTAGCCAACATCAAAACAATAATAAACTTTCCTCTGCTATCTTTCTCAATCTTTCAAAAGCTTTTGATATGGTAAACCATCAAATACTCATAAGCACTTTGAAATCCATCTCCCAAGAGGATCAGGCCATCCAATTATTTCAATCGTATCTCAGTGGTAGACAGGCTGTCCTATGGCAGAGCAAACTATCCACCCTTTTACCCATCACCCTCGGAGTACCCCAAGGCTCCATAACTAGGTCCACTATTATTTTCCATTTTCATCAATGATTTGTATAAGGTCATCCCAAATGCAACATGCATTCAATATGCGGATGACTCTACTTTAGTATGCTCCGATACTTCACCTACAGAGTTGCAGATTTTATCCCAAAATACTTTTAACACAGTTGAAATTTGGCTCCTTAACCATCGTCTCATGTTAAATCCTAATAAAGCCAAACTGCTGCTTTTCTCCCCCACTCACAGGTCTGCCCCTATAACCTTTACATTAAAATCCAACAACGGCACCATTATTTCCCTAGATTCCTCAACCAAACTGTTAGGAGTTATAACAGACAATAACCTTAAGTTTGAGCTCCATATCAATAAAATTAAAACAGTTGATAAAAAACTTGCCTCGCTATATAGGATCAGGCCATTCCTAACGCCATTCGCCAGAACTGTAATTGCTCGTACACATCTACTCTCCACCCTCCTCTATGCTTCCCTTATATTTACAAACCTCAGAAAAACTGACGTTAATAAACTTTCTAGCAGCTACAATCACATTGCTAGATTTGCTACCGATGCAGCCTACAGAACTCATCATTGTCATAACTTAATCTACTAGGATGGCTTGAACTGCCTAACCTACTTTAGGTTAACCAACTAATAGTTGCACACAAGATCGTGTACCAACCAGATAATACACCCGTACTTAAAAACCTCATCACCCCCTACAGTAACCTTAGCTTACTTCGTTCATCTGAAAGACTACTAGTTCAAACTCTCAAATCCAACAACACAGCCGGTAAATCTCTATTTGCTAACTCTGTTGGCAAACTTGGAATTCTCTTCCTGCTAATCTTACATCTGAACTCTCTCTACCTTAATTCGAGAAAAGTCTGATGCAGTACTTTAAAAAATGATGGCTATGTCCTTGTCCTAATCCAGACTAACTAACCATCACTTGTGTGCACATGGAGGACTTCTGCCTACACTTTGCTTCTTAACTTGTAAATCCTATGATCTCTTGGGTCTACTACCTGGTTAGCCTACTAGGCATTCAATACCTTATCATTCTTAAAACACTGTCTAGAATTTTCCATCTGAATAAAAATGCAATAATTTTTTTTGTGTATCTGTTTTTGTGTTTGTTTACATTTGTGTAAAAACCCTTTTATTTGTGTTTTATTTTGTTTTTTAAACTGTAAAAATGTAACAGTTTGTTGAGTGTCTTTTTTGGAGCTTTTCTCCCTGGGCCTCTGCTGAAAATGGCTATGTATCCAGTCAGACTATCCCAGTAAACAAATGTAAAATAATAGTGTATCAGCTACTTGGTCAGGGACACGAAGCACTGGTTGGACAGAGAGGGTGCTGGAGGTTTTGGCTTGACCACTTGGATGAGATCTTAACCCTATAGCTGTGCCACTGGGGAGTCTTTTATTGGGGATCTAGAGAGAGAGAGAGAGGTAGAAACCAGCCCCAGACTGACTGTGATCTCTGTGTGCTCTTAAGTGAAATTGTACTTTACTGTGTGTACTTGTCATCCTTCCAGTGTGAACGTCCCTCACTAGTGTTAGTGGTGAGGACTTGATGCACCTTGATTACTGGGCCAGTGCAGAGGCATCACAGGTGCAAAGATATTAAAACCAGAAACTGTACATCAAAAAATGCAAGTAAAGTGAAGAAAAATGATGCAAAACAAAAATGAAACCATAATGAAAGAAAAATAGGGTTAAATAGTTAACTCAGTTGTACCAACTGTGTTGAATGAGCCAGGCACAAAGTTGTCTAAAGAAGAATGACACTGAAAAGTCTTGTCTTGGCTTCTATACATGTGTCCCTCCATAGTAAATGCATGACTGCAGCTAAAAAAAAATCCATGTTGAATACTATAGTCCCAAGATTGTCCATAATTTCCATGCAGTAGCTTTTCTGAAGTAAGAGGGAAGAGATGTGGTAGGTTGTAGTGTCACTGAATATAAATCCAAAATGGTTGGGCTCGTTTACAGTCCAAGAAGATGTGTTGAGCATTTTCCAGCCCATTGCAATCAGTTCTGAAGAAAGAACACTGTTCTATTGAGCAGAAGGTGAAGTATGCTCTGGTTGATCATCTGTTTCAACAACTAGTCTTTGAATTGTGGCGTTTAACAGTAATGTTTCCTTCTTTTGGTCAAGGCATGAATCCTAAGAGGTGGATACTGTTGGTAAGCATTTATGTGATGCCCTTGTTTAAGCAATAATTTTGGCAAAGGCGCAATAGTAGCCTTGTGATGAAACAAAAAAGTTTATATATCCTTCAGTTCATTGGACAACAGTCCAAGACTGTGTTTGCCTGATAAACATGCAGACCAGAACGTGCCTGATATTGCTGGCAAAAGTCTTGAAACTAAAGGCAGTCCATCAGGTTGTAAATATTGTAAAATAGGATATAAAAAGGGTGTATAGTGGAAGAGGACGGGATGCAATAATGAAAATCCTCCATGTTTATGCAATGAATAAAGGATGCCATGCTTGATGGGGTTTAAAGTAGTCCCCCCAAAAAAGGTTAAATACACAGTGTAACAATTTTGCAGTCCAAGCAAATGGAAAAAGTATATAGAATATACATAAACTAGTAAACTCAAAAGCAAACCATTCAAAAGAGAAACTTTCTTTGTAAAGAATAAATGAAATGTTCTTCAGAATTGCATTTTTTTGCATGCTTTGTCTACAAGCAATACTCAATTATTGGTGACATACTCTGACTTACCATAAGGCACACCTAAGATCTTGAGACCTGGATCTGTGAAATTAAGATCTTGAAAAGGACATGAGTGATGTTTTTTGTGGTATGAAGCCCAGAGCCTTAACTTTGTTTAAAGTGAGACCCACCAAAGCTAGGTTGGAAAGGAGATAATTTGAGGTGTACAAGAGATTTTAGAAAATCTGCTATGACAGTGATGTCATCTGGGTATGCTAGAAAATGTGGCACAGAAACCAGGACATGAGTTAGAGAAAGGTGTTATTGAAAGTTGTGTCCTTGTTTTGTAGAAAACAGCTGCAACACCCAAAGAAAGAAGGTAGCTGCTCAGGGGGCATCCTTGATGTTTCCCATTTTGAATGCATATGGTATACCCTTTCCATCCATTAATGACAGGAATAAGTTTTGTGGATGAATAAGTGATGGTAATGCATTTAATGACTTTAGGCCCAAAAAGAAAAGCTTGGCATATACTGATAACAGCTTGGTATGAGATGTTGTCAAATGCTTTTGTGAGGTCACATGAAAGCAAAACAGAATAATTTGGGATATGCATGTCATGAGTGATTTGAGAATATGCAACAGATCAAGTAAAGGTCAACTATGTAATGTAACTGTTTGTGCAAATGAAGCTGTAAGATCTTGCAGAATCATTTATAATCCAATACTACATACTGATATCGGTCTCCAGTTTGATAATCAAGTTCTCTGACCTTTTTCTAGATACATTTCAATGCATGCATAAATCCACTTTCATACCATTCATTAAATAAATCAACAATGACCAAAAGCTGTGCATCTGTCAAATTATGGTAGTCATTTAATCCTGGCACGGAGTGCTTTGGATACATAATGAAGATAGCATGTTGCAATTCTTGAATGATAATTGGAGCATCTAAGGTTGCTTTAAATGCAGAAGAAATGGACAAGATAGGCTAGCATGTGTATTATTTACCTGTGTAAAGTTTGGAACTGTATTCATGTACAACATGTAGAATCCCCTGTTTACCAGAAACAATTGTGTTGTCGCCTGCAATCAAGAAGTAATTAAAGGCTCATTCCTTAGTGTGTTTACCTGCAAAGAGAAGAAACTGCTTACCTCTTCCTTTCAGGGAGTAGGGAAGGTTCCATAAAGTTGTTCTAAGGAGTGTGAGAATTAAACTATATAGTAGATGAAAGTCTGAAAAACAGTGTTGAGTTAGCCTGCAAAGAGGCAGTGTAAGTAGTGTAGACATATTTGCTAGTCTTTTTAAGTTGTGTATGAAATTGTCTGGCAAAATATGTATAGCTGTCATGAAACTTAGTCTTAAAATCTATCTACTATTGTGAACTGGATGGATAGAGTGATTGGTGAGGTGATCTTCCCAAAGTTCCTGAAAGATAGCTTGCCATGAGGCCATGTAGCAAGTAGTGCCCCTGCCATGGCTGATGCTGTCTAACTTGCCAAAAGAGAAGGACAAGGCTTTGTGGTCTGTGAAGGGAAGGAATGTTGAGTGGCACGATGTACATGTGAATGTTGGAGCATGGCAGCAGTAATCAGGGTTTGATGTACACAGTTTTAATATGTGTTTTCGTCTTTACCGGCTATATGGAGGTTGGCCAAATGTAAAAGCTCTAAGCATTTAGCTATATCCCTCTCTGTTCCGGACATACCTCTATTAATGTGGCAGTTAAAATCATCACAGAATATGATGAGTGGACAGTCAATCAGCAAAAATGGCTTAATCAAATTAAGCAGTTTGCATCTATGGCTAACTTGCACAAAAGCATATATAAGAATAAATCTTGTAAATTGTTCATTACAAATGGTTTCAGCAATTAACAGACTTCTGGGTAATATATGCATAATATCACAGATCACAGCAGAATGTTTTTATACAAAAACAGAATACCTGAATGCTGGTTATTGTAGACCCTTCAGTCCATAAACTGTCACATTGTGTTTGGATGTCCTTGGTAATATTGCCAATGTCTATCAAGCAGATGTCTTCGTCTTGTAAGGCGAAACCCCACTCTAAGATTTGCAGTCTCCTAATGAGAGATGCCATGCCATTGATGTTACAGTGAGTTATGATGACATCAGTCATTGGAAATGGTATTGGTGTCATCAGGAATGGCCAGGTGTTTGTCATTTGGTTACTTCTTTTTTCCTCCTAGGAGCAGTCAGCCAAAGGCATATGTCCTAGTGGTCCATGAAGGTGTCCGAGTCTTCTTGATGTTAAGAGGGTGTGGATGTTGTTGAACCTAGAGCTGGAGGGTCAATAAGAATAGAATGTACCTCAGAATCTTCTGGAAGTAGGGTGGACATTGGAGAAGTGGAGACACAAACATCACTGGGAGAAGTTGGAAGGATAGCAAGCAGAATATCGTCATCAATATCCAAATCTTGAAACCTACATGGACATGGCACGGCAGTTTGAACAGTGGGATTGCCTATTGTAGTCTGTGTTGGAGCCTCTTTTTTGGTGGTTGATGGAAGTTGTTCATCAGTTTGTGATGATGGGTCTAGAGTGTCAGTATTGGGTGTGGAGAATCATCAGATGGCACTTCAAGATATACAGGCATCACTGATGGGTAGGTGGATGGGCAATCAGACCACGTATGTGGGCCATTGCAATACGGACATCTATGTTGGCATGCCCTCGTGAAGTAGAGCTACAGCGGATGCATTTCCTGGATGGGCATTAGGTAACAACCCGGTCAAATTACCTGCAAAAGAAGCAAGAGCTTGGCTGGCCCACATATCTTATTTTGTCCTGCCTCTTTGTCTTTCCTCTTTGTCCTGAAATGAGCATACATCCGGCAGGTTTTGAATGCCAGATTGTTGAATGTTCATTTCAGCCCATACCTGCCACGAACCATCCCATATGCCTTGAACCTCTGGATCATGATGCTTAGGGATAGTATATACATTTGCACAATGTGCAAGGAAATAGCCTCTAATGTCCTTTTCCTGAAAGTAGACCGTGTGAAATTGCACTGTGATTTTCTTACTTATATTAACATCAAGAATGGACAATGAATAGCATTTCCAGGGGAATTTTTGACTTCATTTGTTGAACACAGTATTGAATGCCAGAACGCCTTTGTGCATCTTGAAGTAAATGCCAGCATAAATGTCTCTGTCCAAATAGACTTAGGGCGCAGATGGAGCCTACAGAAATGGCCAAAGGTTTCATCAGGGTATGCCAAATCAGCTTTTTGGTCAGTGGTCATTGCGTGTTAGATGTTATTCTTATAAGCAGCTTGGAAATCATTCTAGGTCTGGTTGGATGCTGACTAGAATGCTGAACAGGTGGAAGCTTAGTAACTGAAGTGTAAGATCTTGGAAGGTCAGCAATTTAATCTCCACCTTTTCTGAGATGTCTTATACAACTTGTGAATACTTTCCAAGAATAGAATCATTTGGGAAGGTGGATGAGCCTGGTGGAAGAGGCATGTTATTGGCAACCTCAATACTCCAGTCCATAATGGAATGCTCCTCCAGTTCTAAGAGGAGATTTAAATCCTTAATATGATCCTGAAAAGAAAAGGATCATTTTGCTTTATTTTCAGTATTGCCTGTTTTCACTGCATCGGTAAGGGAATATGAAGACATAGTAGAAGCAGTGGTTGGCTGATTTAAGAAAGAACTAGGTTGACTGGATGGGACTTCTGATTGCGAACTGTAGAAATGGCCATTATTTGTGAAATGCTTGAAGTGGTAGAACAGTGTTTAAATTTGAACTTGTAGCTTTTGCTGCTATAGGACTACATCTGCATGTCACAAGCTATTTAGAGCACTGGAGGTCTGTTTTAAAGTGGAGGAGACAGAACTGAATTGTAAAGCATCCTCAGTTTCTGTTTGAACAGATTGAACAGTCAGTGTACTGACAGAATAGAGTTTTCTTAAACTTTTGTTTGGACCTTGAATTCCTAAATAGAGAAAAAAAAAGGCAAAAGACAATTGGATAGCGGGCATCTCAGTTTGTGTGCACACCTTTACTCTACCTATCATATAGACAAAACTGAAAACAGTTTAATAACTAAACCTTAAAGTAATAAGATGTACATTGCTGAAATTAAAGATAACTGTCCACTTGTGGCATGATCCTGTTTGTATAGCTGTGGATAATCAGTGATCCAGACCAGTAGGGGAACACTCACATTGAATTTTTTTTACAGTCCCTATATACTCTTCAAAGAAGGGAAAATTGGATATTGGGTTTGAAGGAAGGAGGATATACTGTAAGTTATACTCCTAATGCTAGAAAAACTAATGTAATGGAGACAGAGGTAGAGGGAACCAGATGCAACAATAATTTAACAACTAACAAAATACACTAGACAGTATACCTAATATAGCATAAAATACTGTAAACTGTAAATCTAGCATGTGGAAGTGAACAATTAAGTTCAAGAATCTCAAAGCAGTTAAACATTACAGTAGCTCTAAAATTATAAGGGAGCAATAATCAGATCAAACTGCATATCACACAGGTATATCAAAATAACTGGTATTAAAAGATATAAAACAGTGATAAACTGAGCAAAAAATTAACTGCTGGCACAGTTTTACATAAGCAACATCAACAGTTTCTTATAGTGTCAGATCAATTTAATAAATGCAGTGGAGCTTGCTAGATGATATTCAATAAGCCTCAAAGGTGCTTTAATAGCATAATTCTATTGGTCACTTGACCCAGAGGCATGATATTAATAGTTGGGTTATTAGAATGCAGATATTACAGCTGGAACCCAAGAGTGTTGTTGTTGTGTCTTTTGGCTTTTCTCAGTTAGGGGTCACCACAGCGGAACTCCGGTCCGCTAATGATTGGTAGTTGATTTTTACGTGCCGAGTTACTGGCCCTGATGCACAACCTTCAACAAAGGTACGCCCATTCACGAATGTCGTAACGCAGAAGACGCTCTAGCTGTGAATCGAACCGGACAGTGTCTGACTGTGAGGAGACGCTACCGCAGCACCACCACCGCGGGTAAGAGTGTATTAAACCTTAAAGCTAACTTGGCAAGTACTCTGTAAAGGGAATGCCAAGGGGCAGCACTCCAAGCTACAGAGGTGTCTAAACAGCATAAACTCTATTGGTCATTTGACTTGTAAGCAAGATATAAGTAACAGTTAGATTCTAAAAATACAGAGAATAAATAGTTAAAACTTAAGGTAAAACTTGTATCTTAAGTGGTGAGCACAATTTGAACAGGACACCAAGGAACAATTAAACTCTCAGTTGCATTAATATAAAAATGCCACCTTTTGCCTCCAGAAGAAGAAATAAGCTCTGTTCAGATGTTATGCAGGTGAGGGGCCATATTACAGTCAAGGAGGGTGGTGTGTAATGTAACAAAGGCTAGATTTAGCAAACAGAAATACTAATGAACTACGAGCTAGACCAAGCAGCAGAAACAAAGAAAGAATATAAGATGAAGGACAGGCAAGAAATGTGTAAAAAACATAAATATAGTTGCAAGTATAGAAAACTTCTGGAAGAGCCTCATGTTGATCAAGAATGATTGCAGGAATGGTTAAGGAGAGGCGAATTCAAACCAAGAAATGAAAGGTTAATATTGGCAGCCCAAGATAGTGGGCTTACATGCACGCTGGTTTACAAAGTCCATTGAACATGTGGTAGAAACAGACAAATATAGGTTTTGTAAAACCAAATTTGAAATTATCACACACCTTGTTGCTGGTTGCGACTCACTAATGGCAGAAGGACTGTATACGGAAAGGCATAATAATGTGGTGAGACTGTTGCACTGGGGATTGTGCAAACATTATGGTATCAAAGTGGCTGAAAAACACTGGAAACGAACCACAAAGCATCATAAAAAATGATGAAGTTTCTATCACATGGGATCACCCATTAACAACAGTTCAAAAGATAGCTGCTAGAAAACCAGACATAGTGGTCCAAGAAAAGAAGACAAAAGTAGGATTGCTCATTGAAATCGCCACACCCAGTGACTACAGTGTCTTGCGTACAGAGACACAAAGTCATAAAATATCAGGATCTGCAGGCAGAAACAAGAGCCATGTGGAAGAAAGATACCCAGACAGTTCCAATAGTAGTAGGAGCAACAGGTCTTACAAAAAACAATCTACAATAGTATTTAGATATGTTACCAATCCATGTAACCCCATACAAATTGCAGGAGGAGTCATTAGTACATTGCGGGTGCTGCTGGCTGACATTAAAGATTGAAGCAGTACTAATTTTATGAACTTTAATCATACTTTGACTTGGGAATGGGGTCCTTTCCCGTCAGTATTAGAAACCCAAAAAATTTGGAGAAATTAGAAAAGACAGAAACAAAAAATATATATTAGTTTCAATACAACACCACAAGTCAGTGTCAGTATTTCTAGCTAGCAAACTCTGTTCACTTGCTTATTAAAAGTTAAACTCTTGTTCAGACCTTGAATTCCTACACAGAGAAAAAAAAAATGGCAAAAGACAATTGTATAGTGGGTGATGGAGGGGGGGGGACCTAGCTGTAGCATCCCAGTTTGTGTGCACGCCACTACCCTACCTTCATTCATATAGACAAAATTGACAAAAAGTCTAATTTTAGCAGTGTACATCTTACCCCTTTAAGCTTTAGTTATTAGCGTTAACTGTCCACTTGAGGCACGACCCTATGGTATAGCTGTGGATAATTCAAAGGAATCCAAACCAGGATGGGGAACACTCATGCTGAAGAGTACATGGGGAGTGGTGAGCACACTTTTACTGGGATGCTGAGGAGCAGTTACACTCCATTGCATTATTTAAAAAAAAAAATCCATTAGTTTATACCACAGAAAATACCTTTCAACTACTTAGATCAAAAAATCTGGGTACAGCCATCAATAATTGGGTGACAAAGGCCCAAAAATTACTCTTACAAACTTAGAAAATTGATAGAATAACAGGTTTTGCATTAGAATGAATTTTCTGAATGATATGAAGTCTGAAACCCAAATGTGTCATTATTTTCTGACTTTAACCATCAATGATTTGCCAGGAAATCCACAAGTTTTTGGAAAATGGACCAAAAATATGGGGCAAAAGTGAAATCTGTACAGTTGAGAGATATGCCATGCAGCATGCCTGCTGTTCACTCATTTGTGATACTAGATGCATTTCTTTCTTGCTGTTGCTAGTCTCTGTGGTGCAGCTCTTTCACCACACTGTTATCCTCACCTAACAAATTACTGCATGCTGTAGAGTTCTCTTGATGGAACTGTAATTGCACACGACTTGTGTGATGCCATTTCTATCTGGACTTTGTGTGTCTTTTCTTGCTTGGTAATTGAGAGAAAGGAAATTCACCCCGGGGATCACGCTAGTCACCCTGCTAGACAAGAGTCCAGGGAGGTAAATATTGTGGGAAGAAATAGCCAGGGAACTGTTATTGCTAGGCTTGTACAGGCCCTATGGCCGATAGCCTAGTACCAACCTATGAATTGGGTTAGCTTTCTAAGGCATTTTGTGGCAGTTACTGCCTGTTTTTTCATGCATCATGGGGTACACCTATTTGTCTGCCCTGACAGGTGAGCATCTCCATTTGTTTTCTGCAATGTTCACAGTGAAAACATTAGCAATCTGTTTCCATGTTCACTAGATTGTTGACAGTAATTACCCTAATATGCTCCAAACATATTGGTTTACAGCCTAATGAAGTTTTTATGAACCTGGCAAAAGATGTCCAAGATTATCTAATTTTTGTTTTGAACGTGTCTGATACAGTTATGTAAAGTCTGAGATGGCTGTTCCACAGTAACTACTATTTCTAATCAAATTTAGAAATCACGTCTGTATGACTGATGATTAAAAACATTTTATTACCAAACTTATTACTATCTCGCAAACTAAAGAATGAAAGTTCAACAGCAGCCGTGAGAATGAGATGCTCTCTTAAATAGTCCCACAAAGGCAGCCTTCGCCATACTTTCTCTGTCAGCAAAATTTAACCTTTAACTGCAGCTACCATTTTGTGACTGAATGCTTTGAGCAAAAAAATGTTGACTGCACTGAAGTGATACAGTTAAGGGAAGACATGCCAATGTAGTGTTTTTTTGTTTTATCAACCCAGAGCAAGGAATGTGCAATAAAGAGCTGATATCATCACTCAGGCATTTAAGCATTATGTTCCATCTACAAATGATTTAAACTCCAACTGACAGCTTATAAAAAATGTGCTGCATCATGTCTGTTTTCGTGTGCATGTCAAAATAGTGCATTTTAGGCTTTTAACTCGCTGATCTTGTCTTCCTTTTTTTTCAACACTATGGAAATGAAACTATAAAATGTAACACCATTCCTTTCTGGATAGTTACTAAAGGAACTGATGTTTGTTATTGCCTTTCTTCTTTACAGAGGGCAGGCATTCTCAACCAGGTGTCAATCTGCTGCTTTAGCTGTCTTGACTGCATGGTTGTGGCCTTGTTTCCTTGCAGAAGGCAGAAGCAAGTGCACTCACGGGTAAGTTGCAGAATGACATGCACAAATTAGATCAGATGGATGAACACACGAGAGAATGTAGCATACAGAAGTGCTTTTTAGTAGGACACAAAATGTGTACATCACAGAGGTAACATTCTGTGTATTAAACTGATTTAAGCAACACAGTAAGACTATAGGAAAAGAAATTTAAATGTGCATCCCACATATGAATTTGATCGTTGACTAAGCAAGCATGAATTTAATCGTTCACTAAGCAAGCTTGCAGAGGTTCATACATTGTTTTTCCAACTGATTTCACATTCTTTGTAGTTTCCTGGTTCATGATGCCTACCTCTATGCTATTTTATGCCTTAGACATAACATGGTTGGATTTGTGTTATTATCTCATCTCTGTGTAACCACAACAGCATTTCTATACCTACCAAAATTAGCTTAGTTCATTCTTTTCTCCTGCTACTGTGTTTCCAAAGGCTAGACTGCACAAGGCCTCCTGGATCCATCCCTATGTATGCACTGTATACAGTCTGCCACCGATTACTATATAAACGTTTAAACATATGTTAAGCTAGGTCTTGGTAGAAACTGCTAATGGGATATACAAGTCTTTTGAGCAATAAAATACTTCTGTACAGTCTCTCCATATATGCATTTGTTGACAGAGTAACTGCTAGTCATTGTTATGCTATGGGTAAATGTGAAAGTGCATGCCACACACGTGTACTGCTTTAAAGGGTAACAATGTCCTCCCATAGCTAAGGCGGGGCACTGAACAAAGCCAACCACTTTTAGAACCTTGGCTGTTGTGGCCTTGCTTTTTCTGTATAAAATGATGACCTGTATTCATCAAACACTGCAAGGGTACTGTTCATAAAGATAATGATTTGTTAGATGTATAGAACATGCATGATGTGAGGTACTTCATGTTGCATACTTTATATCTGATGCATACCTGTAGGCCCAAAATTTGCCTTAAAATGTGCTTAAAACTTCAGAAATTAGATTTTGCTAAATGATAAAAGATCATTAAAATCAAATATTGGAAAGAGAATGCTACAGCATAGTTCTTCAGATTTATTCTCTAATTATTCTTTATCCAAATAAGAGTTGTGGGCAGCAAGAGTGTATCTTATCACTCAGTGATCGATATGTAGGAAATTAAGCTTAAATGATGGGCAGATACGTGTACACACTGACACAAGGGGGACACGTGGACAAGGGCAGTTTGGCAAATCACTCAGTCATATCTCCAAGATGTGGTAGAAAACTGGACCACCAAGGGAAAAAAAATGGGGATACAGGAGGGACATGCAGACAACACACAGAATCAATAACTGTGAGATTATATTGATAACAGCTGGTCCTTCGTGTGCCTGACACTTATAGATTTTTTTTTATTGTTTTGTAAGAAACTTCACTGTGTGGAAGACTTTCAATCCATATATATCTAGTTAATCACTGTATATTAATCAGATCAGATAATGGTAGTAGAAGTAGTAAACTTAAACTCATCCTAAGTCAAAAAAATAATAATTCTGTACAATATTTCAAATTATAAATTTTTTAAGAATTCAAAAGTAATCCAAGCAGGGTAGGCAGTCTGTTTCCAGTCGAAAATCCTTTATTAAGTACACAGACAAGCGATCCAAGTAAAACAAAAAGTAAAACAAAAATAAGAGTAATTTCCTCACAAGCTTTCTTTATATATATTTTTTTTTTTATCAGGCAAGGGAGTCATTTATTGTGCTGTAAAACAGTGTTATTGGTGCACATGTTAAATTCACATCCCTTCCCCATTAGTGTGACATTCAAGCTGGTTCTGCCATACTTAGTAGTTGTCATAATAATATAACCCTTATGTACTTTAAATAAAATGAATAATGATGTGGTACCTCTAATTTAACCAGATTATTAACTAGATTATGACTTCGGGGATACTGCAGTGGTGGTGCTGCGGTAGCGTTGTCACCTCACAGTTAGACGTTGCCCGTTCAATTCTCAGTTAGAGCGTCTTCTGTGTGGCGACATGCGTGAATGGGCATTCCTTCATTGAAGGTTGTACATTAGGCCTGGCAAGCCAGCACGTAAAACTCTACTGCCAATCATTAGTGGACCGGAGTTCTGCTGTGGCGACCCCTAACCGGGAATAGCCGAAAGACACAAACAAAATGACTTTGGGGATACCACAGTGATTACTTGTTTTTTTATTTGTTTTGTCTAGCCTTCTATTAAAAATAATAAAAACAAATAAGTCAATAAATAAATATATATACATGTGTAGATATATATATATATATATATATATATATATATATATATATATATATATATATATATAAAATTTAATCAGATTGAGAAGTATATATTTTATATTGGTACAAAAGTTGATTGTAGCAGTCAAATATTAACAATATTCTAAAAGTATAACTTAATCATAAGAATATTTGACTTTGTAGTGTTAATCTAATAAAGCATATAGTTCCTAATGACTTTCTTATAGTCCTGGCTTAGGCTGTTTTTATCACACTGCATTGCATTGACTATCCTTCATAGATATTACCTATTTAATTTTTAATTGGCATTTGTTTACTTGGATAGTCTGGGCAGAAGCCCCTTTTCATTGAAGGCCAAAGGAGAAAAGCTCTATAAGGAAACAAAAATAAAAAGCCATGGGCAAAATGAAATCTACAATGAACTTAAGTAATATACGATGCATACGGTATATGGTGTAGCAGATAAAAACAGAGCATCTGAAGTACATAACAAGGTTACTAAATGCAGCTTAGATATAATCCAAAACTGGTGTGGACAATATGCACATCTAGTGAGACTGTGAAATTGGTCTATATTGTTTTATATAATCAAATATACAAGGCAGAGAATGTCCTATTGATTCTTTGGAAGAATGCTGCACAGTATCTATACTGCTGCAGTATGACTGTGGTTTAGATGGAAATTGGGCTCTCTAGGTGAAGTACAGGATATAACCAAGTGAAACTATTTTGCTTAGTTTGAAAAATGTGCCTTGAAGAAAGCCTAAGAGTAGGAGGACTGGAGGTGCAGATTCTGGTGACATAAGTGGTGTCTAGGAAATCTCCTTTAGAAGTGCTAGATTTGTTGATGGTCAGTACGTTTGAATCAGTAGGGAGAGTGTAATGGTGGATAAGATGAGTTAGACTGGACATTTATTAGGTCTGTACATGAGTTTGTGGGTGGTGAGTAATGAGTTAGACTGGACATTTATTAGGTTTGTACATGAGTTTGTGGGTGGTGAGTAATGAGTTAGACTGGACATTTATTAGGTCTGTACATGAGTTTGTGGGTGGTGAGTAATTAGGATACTGTTAGGTCATGCCTATATACTGACTGGCCAGTGTAGTTGCTGTAGAGCCATGCAGTGAAGAGATCTGTAATGATGATCATCTATAAATTTTGACTTTACCCAAGTAATTTTGTTTGAACAATGTTACATTGGACTGTAATTTCGATTATAGGTGCTGCATATAGTTGAGATTCAGAAATTTTATACAATTGTCCTCCTATCACCATCTGTGTGGAATCATTTGATTCTGGAGATGGCACCAAGTTTTTGTTGGCTTTTCTTTACAGCTTGTTTTATGTGATCAATGAATTTAAGGTTTTCATCAAAGGTGATATCTAAAAGCTTAATATGGGCTACTAATTCAGTGTTAGGGATGTTGGAAAAATTATAGAAAAGTGTGAGGTTTGTTATTTAGGCACCTGTTAGAGAGAATCAGCCTGAACTTCTTGATGCTGAGACATAGTTGTCAAGTAACCATGTCTCAATAGAAGAGGTGGACTCTTGCGTTGCTTGTTGTAATTTAAGATTAGATTCGGGTATAGCATATGTGTACTGAATGAAGGAGGCATGTTTAGTTGCTATGTTCAGGTCATTTATCAATGTTAAAAAGTAAGAGCCAAGGATAAAGTCTTCTGTGACACCAATGGTTTCTGGAAAAAAAAAAGATATGTTGCCATTTCATGGTTTGAAAGAGAACTGTTAAACCAGACAATTAAGGATGGATTTAGACCAAAGAAACATGGTTTAAAAGTTTTTGGCATGGGACCATATTAAAAGCATTTCATGAGTCGAGAAATATTGCTGAAACTAGATTGCCTTTGTTTTGATTTTCATTTATAGTGGCAATGCATTTACATGGTAATGAAGATGAGGGCTTCAGTAGTACTGTAATAAGGAAGGGAATAATGCTGTGTGGGAAACGTTAAATTGTTTATGATGGGGACCTCTTGTGATAGAATACACTTCCTGACTAATTTGGACAGAGGTTTATGGAATTACCACCTTTTTATAAAGGTAGTATGTAAGGGTTTTTCCCCCACAGAGCAGGGACATGGCTTTCCTTAATAGAATAGTTTATTAATATGGATTCTAAGTAAGCAAGAGCATCGGCAGCCATGTTGAAGTATTCTGTTGGCTGATCATCTGGGGACAGAGCAGTACATTTCAGATTCTGAAGACGTTTCTTGATGGTTTTATTACCAACCAGTTAGAAAAAAAATGGTTTGGAGTATTTGGATCCTGGGGGTGATGTGTTTTTGGAGACTGGTTTATTAAGTGGCCACTGTTTTGGAGTTGAACTGCTTGGCTATGTTTGTAATTTGAAAATTTAAGACTGGGATTTGAATAATGTAGCTAGGGTGCATTTCATGAGGTGTTTGTATTTTACATGATTTGATACAGTTTTGTTTCCACTTTTTCCTTGCTATGTCTTTCATTCATGATTATTATTTTTTTATTTTTTGGAAAGCAGATAAGATGGATTTTAAGTCAATGAGATGAATTTGCTTTTACTTTTTATGTTTTCCTCTGATTTTGGTCTGTTCGTTTACTATATTTAGAAATATGTGTTAAATAGAAGTACAGTTTCAATTTGTACTGATTTTATATCTTCCAGTTTCTTTATGGAATGTCTAATGTTTTTCAGTTTACAGATTTTAGTCTGGAGATGATATTGTAGTTATGGAATGAGGAGAGATTGCAAGAATATAGTGATGTGTTTTCCTAGTAGGGTTATGATCTCTTTTAGCAACAGATGGGATGTGGTCTCTTAAGGTGTCATAGAGGGAACCTATTGTGATAATGTTAGTTGAAATGGTGGAGAAAATACAATAAGTAATGGACACCTTCTCAAATTATTTTTGTATATGGTAAGGGTGGTGATGCAAGTTAATGGTAATATTAAAGGACTCCGGGTTTATGGATTACCAATCCATATTCAGGTCACCTACTATAATAGTTTCTTGTTTTATTTTGGATGAAGCCCAAGAGAAAAACATTTCAGCAGAGTTGATATCACCAGGGGTATATAACTCCCTATTATATGCTTGTGCTTATTCAGTCTGAGAGAAGACATAAGAATTTCAGCATTGTTAAATAGGGGAGGATTAAGATGGTAGAGGAAAAGACTGAGACCATTATTTTATAAGATGGCTACCCTCTTTTTATGGGTTCTATCAAGTCTTAATATGTTATATTCTGGTGGCAGAATCTCTCCATCCTTAATTTATTTTTGCAGCCTGGTTTTGGAGCTACTAGTCAGGAGTGTGGTGGGCTAACCAAATGTGTAAATCTGGGAGTTTACAGCAAATACTCCTAAGGTTAACTCTACAGA
Source organism: Protopterus annectens (assembly GCF_019279795.1). Classification (NCBI taxonomy): domain Eukaryota; kingdom Metazoa; phylum Chordata; order Ceratodontiformes; family Protopteridae; genus Protopterus; species Protopterus annectens. Next base: position 278,319,264 of record NC_056743.1, read on the forward strand.
GATGTAGACCTAAGGACATTGCTGTGATTGGGTATGTAGTGTTGTTTTCAGAGTACGTTTGGAGGTAATGTGTTTAGGTGTGGTAGCAGGGCATAGTGTGGGATGGATGACACCACATAGTTAGAATCGGAGGAAGGAGAAATAGATGAAACGAGCATGCATATTTATTACTTGGTCTTGCATATAGCTTGGTTGTAGAACGATAATCCAAATGGTTGATAGGCTGAAAATATCTGAAGATATTATGAAGTGGTAATGCCTGTTCCTTGGGGGATTTGTATGTGAGTGGAGGAATGGTTAAAAAATTATCTGATTCAGTTAATAAGTGAAAAAGATTTGCTTTTTGTAAAATATGACTCATTGTGACTCCATTCAGCAGTTGTATTTTATAAAAAAAAACGTGATTACTATAGTCTAAAGTATGATGAGTTGTGAATATACTGGAGTAGCAGTAAGGGATGCTGGAATACATAGCAATGCTACCTTAGTGGTTTTCTTTAGGTTGTTGCAGCATGCTAGTAAGAAGCAGTCCATTCTGTCATAGCAAGTATTTTACTTATTACAAACTGGGTGGTGCTTTGTGGTTTTACACATAAATTAGGGCCTGTATTCATGTCATGGGTACGTAGCCATTTCTTATAAGGACAGTGAGAGTGGACATGCTCAAATGCATATTGCTTCACTATATGTTTTATGGTGCACCTGTAGCCTCATGAAAATAGTTTTTCCTTCCCAATGGTGTCTGAGTTTAAGTAATTTTTAATAAGTAATTGAGTAGTCATGACTAGAGTCACCTAATTCCAGTTTCCACTTTAGAATTTAAAAGTATTATACATATGTACCTGGTTGTTAGGTTTGTGGGAGTGTGTTTATTCTTTAAGCAATACCACCCTGTTTTTGGGTCTTTTCTATCTCTCTCTTGAAGTGGCTCTTTATTTGTGCAATAAAATACAATCTTGTGCAGCCTGCATGCATGGTCCATCCATATTTACTACTCTGGAGGCTGATCAAGCACCACTAAACAAATCCTTTTCCCTTAATAAATCTGATTTAGCCTGATACCAGAATTTACATAAAGTATATTTCCACATAATTATAACTAAAAAAGTTATTTCAGTTCCCTTAAAAATACAAAAATTCAGTTTTAGAAAAAAATCATAAGTAGACCCTGACTCATGGAAAATAAAACCTATCAAGCACTTCTGAATATACATGCTTTCTAACAACTATTATAATATTACTCAAAAATGATGTACACATTTCCCTCTCCCAAATTGTTAGTATCATATGTCACAATACCACCTAAAATGTGCATCCAGCATCATATGTCACAATACCACCTAAAATGTGCATCCAGCAGACTGTCTCTCTCTTGCCAACCTTCACATATCCTTATTCAAGTCTTTCCACACCTATGTGCAATACTTTTCAATCTGTTTGGCCCAGATCTTCCAATTCTTCTTACTTCCCTCATCTCCAGTTCCTTCTCCAGGTTATTCATGACTTCAGTTGCTTCTGTAACTATAGGCTCTTCTCCGCTTTGCCACTTTCTAGTAATACCTGTCTTCACTATTGTCATTCATTTCCAATTATTGCTCTGCAGTGGTTCGGTAACTCATTAATATATCCCAACAACGACAAAGTTGATAGGTTTACAATCTATCCAGCTAATCTCACCAATATTTCCTCAACCCTTTTCTAATATTCATCCAGTCACTTTCAATCCCAAAAGATATGTTTCCATGTATCTGTTTCCACTACACCTCTCTAACATTCTCCACTCACTCCTGGGAATATTTCAGGTAACTACGTATAGACAAACATTTATGTAAGCATGTCCTGGTAAAAACTTTACATTTTATGGCTTTACTGACTTAAGTAGGGAGAGAGTATCTTGAGTCACTCCTCCTCCTCAATATCAAATGCTAAGATTTTTTCCAATTCCTCTTGTGTTTCTGCTTTACTTTGCTTTCCCCACTTCTTTTCCAACTTTTACAAATGTTTAGTAGTCTCTTGCTCTCTCCTCTGTTTCTTGTAAAGCTCTAGAAATTCCCATGTCTTCCTTCACCTTGCTCATCCATTCATTCAAGATCATCCTGTTTTCCCATTCTAACTCCTCTGTCAAGTTAAATTAATCTTACAACTCTTCTCAAGTCTTAATTCTGTGCCAGTAATTAACTGTGACTAGTATCTTACATGTTTTTTTGCCTCCATCTCTGTTAACCATTTCTATCCTGCTTATCCTTCCTTCCTCTATTCTTATAATTTCTCCTTCCAAATCACAATCTATACCCATACCCATCCTTCTGTGAAGACTTTTTGTACCAGTTTCATCCAGTTAGAAATGGAGCCCTTGTTTCTCACTTCTATAAGTGTTAGAAGATCTCCCTTTTTCTTCCTACCTGCTTCAGTATCACACATCCTCCTTCTCAGTCAGTGTCATAGTCCATATCTACCAACCTCATTATACTTACTACTAACATAGTCCGTATCTACCAACCTCATTATACTTACCACTAATGCTGCTTGTAAAGAGCTTTTTAAGTCAGGTGACCCCAGTCCACCCTTTTCCTTCGATGTTGTCATTTTTCCCAAACCACATGTGGACGATTCCCACCCACATACATATTCTCTACACATTTGCTTCACCTTTTTTTTTCACAATATGTCTGACAATAGCCAAATAATCTGAACTGTGTAATCAAATTGTGGCACAATATAAATTTGAAGAATCCGCACCTTCTGATCTCAATACTAGTTGATAACTTTACACTTTTGCAGCCATTTTGTCTTGTACATCCTTTCAAATATGTTTTACACTTTTAGCTCTACACTCTTCCCTAGCCATACTCCTGGCTACTCAACTGAACTACCTAAAATCCTTCCTAATCTCTAATTCTATGACATCTCTGTCCTCTCACCAATACTGCCTTTGTCTTTTCTTTATTTTATATCCAGATATTATCTTCAAATTCTTCAGTAATGTCCACAATTCCTATTCTTATAATTCAACATTGTCAATAATACATCGTCTGCATATACGGTAATTATTTTTTTCCTGTTACCCCATCTGTACTCTCTTATTTTTTACTTCATCAGCTCTGACAAATGTTCTATTTATAAGGCAAATAACAAGGGATAGAAGGGGATCCCTGTCTGCTACCTCTCTATTGTCACATTTTTGATACTCTATCTCTTATTTTGAAATTTGCTGTTGCCCCTCTATATATAAAATTTCTATCTACTACTTTGGAAAAACCCATCTTCTCAGCCCTTCATATGAATAATATTGACCTCCCTTATCAAAAGCCTTTTCAGCATCCAGTGATATGAGTGCCAAATCATTATTTTTCTCCAGAGCATCCTGCATTATCGGCAAAGTTCGCTGATCTGTGACCCCCAACAAATCCCAATTGGTTATAATTAATAATCATCCTCATAATTCTTGATTAATCTGTCTGCTTGTATCTGCATAAAGCATTTATAATTATAGTTCTGGACTGATATGGGTTTAGTATCTTCTACCTCATCATCCCACTCTTTCCTTCTTAGTCATCTCTTTAATCGTGTCCTATTCCCCTTCTTCCCAGTAATCAACTTCATATCAAGTAAATTTTTAATCAAATCCTGGTCTACCTTCCTGTCTAGCATAAACACAGGCAGCCTAGAGTGCCTTTACAAACTTCCTCCTCCAGCAGCTGTAATCCTATACTAATTAATACACAAAACAATGCAGAAAATGGCTGGATAACCTTCACTTTTAATCCAAGGTACACAAATTCCAGTAAGTGCTTTAGTCTCCCAAACAATCACAATAAGAGACTTCTTCAACTGCATCTTCTCCTCTCCTCCGTTCCTCCTCTTTTTGTCTCTTGTGTGGTTTGGACCATCTGTCAATTCCTAAATAGGTGAAAAAAATCTTTCCCTCAAATATTTAATCCTTAAAGATTCCTCTAACTCACTTGCCTGTCTTACAAGGGAATCACTTTTGTGTGTTCCCAGTCTCATTTTAAAGAGTTTTTTTTTTTGCTGGGTTGAAAAACAGCCTAGTGTTCCTTGGGCAAAAATCCTTTGTGGCTGGGTAGAAATAATATTATCCTAGTGTCTTTTCTTTAAATTCCTTAATCACTGGCAACGTTACACTTCTCAGCTAATGGGTTTCAAAAGCAAAGTCATGTTCCACAAATACTGTCATGTTATCGTCAGTCAGCTTCTTTCCCACTAGCCATAATTCTTTCAAAAGTTTCTCCTTTAGCTGAAACATCTGTAGATGAATGAAGGATGGTGTAGGCTCTCGGCCCTCTGCCACTCATACACTGGTCTGTACATGGTGCAGTGTACTCTTTGAATTTATTTTCTCCAACTGGGATCCCAGTCCCCTTAGCCTGCAGCTCTAGTATTGCTTTAATAGTTCCTTCTCTCATACCTTTCAGTAAGACCTGCCAGTTTGATATCCATCCTTCTTTCATGGTCCTGTAAGTAAACAGGCTTTGCATCCATGCAATCCAGCCTGGTATAGTAGCATCAACCCTTTCTTTCAGCTCCTCCTCCTCCACTAACAACTCTTGGATGACTGTCATGCATTCATTGAAGCCATCAATCGCCCCTTCAATTCTTTTCTCCTGAGACGCTAAATTATCCATCAGTTTGCATGTCATTAACTTCATTCCATATATTATTGGCTCTGTAGAATGACCGGTCTGTGTCATATTATCACTCTCTTGTGGAGTCTTCATTTCTTTGCTTTTACTCTTAAATTTCCCTCTCACGAACAATCTCTTCTCAAGTGCCTCTTATCTTCGAATCACATTAAGCATATTCATGAATTAAAAAAAAAAAGACATCAGTACTTGAGCCCTTTTTGCATAACATGTCACTCACCAGTGGGGAGCTGAAAGTCTGTTGTTCAGTGATATAGCGCCATACCAGAAGACCACCACCCTGTTTGTAAAAGCCTGCCTTGGCTCACTATAGGCATTTAATTTTGTTCTGCTGTTTTATGTTACCTTGGCTCCTTGTACATGCATCATGACAAAAATAAGCTGCAAGTTTAGTTACTTGTTAACTATGAACTATGTACAGGACCAATGTTAAGTTCAGGTTGAGAGTACTGACCCTTATAAATCACATAATGTTGAATACTGAAGTGGTAAATTGAGGTTGCTGAAATTGAACCTTTAAAGTGCAAAATTCAGCTTGCTATATTACTTTCTCACTAAGCTACATTTTTGCAAGAACCTGCTCAAGAAATAGCCTCATATTTTGGAGCCTGTAAAAAGTATGCAAATCTAAGCCTTTCTGTATTTGCTATTTCTGTTCCATTCCTTGGAAGAACTAACGTGACATTGTAAATTATGGAAATAGTGTATTTTAGCCCTTTTGATGTTGTCTGAAATTGTTGTCTTAAGCTGTATTAGCATTTTAAAACAATGAGTAAAAAGGTCACATAGACAAACCAATCACTAAAAACTACAAGCAAAATCTAACCAAGCTAGATTTTCCACTGTGTGATTTCTTAAACCTCTTGTATTAGAGGCACATGGGATAGATGTAAATGACCCCTTAAGGACATCAGGTGCGTCAACTATATGGCAGTTCTGAATGCTCATGACATTTTTCTTTTTAAGTCTGTTGATTTTGAAATCACCAAATCAATATTATCTGCCCTCAAAGTGGTTCAGTTTTCCTTCACTTCACCCTTCTTGCCCATGCATGTAACTTGCCTCTTGAACTCCATTACATCATGTATTTATGCTCACATTCTCTAGTTCTGATTCCCTCCCTTCCTGCTATAATCCTACAGAAAAATGTTCTGCCCCTTTCCTTTGTCCATCCCATCTTTCCAAGTTCCCTTCCCCTCCCCACTTCCCTATATTTTTCTCATTGTTTCCTGCAGGAACACCTCTTTGTATCCCCTTCATCTGTCACTTTTTTCTGTTCCTGTGTCTCCATTCCAACTTCCTACTCCTTGTCTTCTCTCTTCCATAGAGGCAGCTACTGCTTTCTCTTTAAAAGTTGCTCTGGGCCAGACAACTTGTCAGCACTGTTTAGACTATCTCTGCCTATCCCTTTTATCATCTTTTCTTTCTGTACTTTTTCCTACGTTTTTATGTCTACTGCCATCTCTTAGTTCCCCAAACCCAGTCTTCCTTTTCTAACCTTACTAGCTGAGTAATACAATCTCTACAGTATGTCTTGGGACTGCCCTGGGGCTTCCTCAGAGTGGATTGAACCAGGTATGCCTTATGCAGGAGGTACCCAAGTACTCAAACCACCTTCTCTGGAATGTGACTAGTCCTGGTTCTACTCCTTGATTCTCCCAGACTGCTATGTTCCTCACCCTTTCATATATAGGGAGTTGAGTTCCCTGGCAGAAAAACCTAATTTCTGCCATCCTGACCACATCCATTCCCTTATAACACAAAGTTCATAACTATGGGTAAGGATGACGACCTAAACAAACTTAAGAGCTCTGTCCCCAGTACATAAATCATTTAAACTCATTCCTTTATGTACATTCACAGGCATGAAATAGTTTCAACATGAATGGCTTCATTCTAATATTTTGGAAACAGATTGCATGTGTAGTAAACACATTTTCTGTCCTTTGAATATACCACACTCTCCTGAAGTTAATTTTCTACAACCTCTTCTCCTTTAAAGAAAGAAAGAAAAAAATGATTAAAAACTTCAGATCTCTCTTTCTATTGTTGCATTTACGGGAGTACAATGGAAAGATGATTGCACAAAGGAATTCAGAATGCTAAATCTTGTATAACCTGTTGGCAGAGTTGTCTTTGCATTTTATATTTACACATATATGACCTGAATATTTACTCTACTGCCATTGTGTCCTTGAAATCAGGAGCATTTTCTACTTCACTTTTGCTGCCTTTCATACTAGGTGTAACTAGTTTAGTAAGTGTGTTGCAATAAAAAAAAACTGATGCTATTTGTGACTTCTCACTAATGTGCTGTTGAGATGGCATTTTAAAAAGATCTCCACAATGGGTGTTGTACATACAACTGTAATTATTGACTTAACCCAGTTGTTACTGTTCCAGTCCTATTCTCAGGCAAGTAAACAATTATAGTCTAATTTTAGTTTGGTATTAGACATTCTACAATGTCTAATTCCATCATATTTCATTGTCTGGTGTAGCAGCAGTATATTCCAGATGTTAAAATATTCATTCTTCTCTCCTATAATTTTCTGCAGAATACAGCACAAAAACATGCATACTTTGAAAATGACGTCTTACCCACTCAAATGTCTTCATAAATGCATCTTACTGTAATCATTTTAAGTAACAATCTACCTCTCAAAAATTTAGCTCAAGAAATCTGGTCAAAGCCTAAAGTAACAGGAGCACAAAGGCCCAAAATTAGGGACACATTTTAAGTACGGCTCTTATAGGCTTAGAAATTTGCTAGAATAACAGGATATGTATTAGCACAAATTCTCTGAAGGATATGAAGTTTGAATCTCAAATGTGTCATTATTTAGTGAATTTAGTCCTCTGATTTGCCATAAACCCACAAATATGATGAGGAACAGAACAAAAATATGAGGCATAAATCTGGGTAGTTGAGAGCTTTGCCCCAGTACCACTGGCTTCTGAAATATTCTCTTATGCACTAATACAAATGATTTTCTTCTTGACTTGTTTTGTAATCATGAAGCCTACAAGTCTCAGTTGAGCTGTTTTGTCATATAGGAAAATGAAGGCCAAGATTCAGAGAAATCACTTTTGCAGGCGAATAAAGAGAAATTGTGAAGTCAAAGGAGCACAATACAGCCTGATGGTGCTTACCACAGTGATTGCAATATTGTAGTACTGGGTCTGAAAAAGTCAATCTGCTGATTAGAAGAGAACAGTTTTTGCATGACCTGGACAGTGTTATAGCAGGTCACATGAAAACAAGAGTCCAGTAGAATGCATATAGCATGTTTTGTGATGTGTGGTCTCTCACACAACAACACACACACAGTGTCACACTGCTACAAGTTCAACTGAGAACTCAATAGCTACATAGCAAGGTCAGGGCCCAGTAGAATGCATATAGCATGTTTTGTGATGCATAGTCTGTGTAGTTTCTCTCTCTCACACACACATACATACACACACAGTGACATTGCTGTGTAGCTGCTGTTTGAGGTCTCAGCTGTTGTTGTTGTATCTTTCGGCTTTTCCTGGTTAGGGGTCGCCAGATCGGAACTCCAGTCTGCTAATGATTGGCAGTAGATCTTTACGCACCGACTTGCCAGGCCTGATGCACAACCTTCAACGAATGTACGCCCATTCACGCATGTCTCCACACAGAAGATGCTTTAGCTGAGGTCTCAGCTGTACCTGTAGCAAAGTCCTTACTTATCTCTCACAGTTGGTGCAGAGGTTAAGGTTGTGAGGTGTAGCTCCTGTGGAACAGAGTTTGATTCCCTCAGCCCTCATTTGCCTCCTGTTTGACCATGAGCAAGTCACTTAACCAGTCATTGGTACCAGGTTGTTCCTGAAAAGGGAATGGGTCCATTGGACCTATCTGGTTCACAAATAGGATTATTTAATTAATCCATGTGAAGGTGAGTTCATCTATTACTCGGTTTAAGGGCAAGTTAGACCAGTGGCTGGGGAATAGGAAATGTATACTGGGCCTGGCACCCATGCCCCTTATGGACAGAGTTAGCTCATAAATGCCTGGCCCTCAGTCTCCTATTTGGGGAAAATTTGGCTAGGTTTAGAAAGGACCCCTGGCCCATTAGCCTAGTAACAATCAATGAATCTATAATGTTAATGTTGTACACAGAAATGATGCAACAAGCCTGAAGCACAAGCAGAAGGGAGGGGGACCATACATATAGAGATATACAAAAACCCAGACATGAGTAAGAATGATATGGGGGAGCAGCAGTATGTGTGTGTGTGTGTGTGTGTGTGTGTGTGTGTGTGTGTGTGTGTGTGTGTGTGTGTGTGTGTGTGTGTGTGTGTGCATTTATTTTTCATTTTTGTGTGGGATAAGTATGGGGTCAAGGCATTCTTTGTGTACAAGGTTGTTAACCTGCACAAACCACTATAACAGTAGACTGCCAATTCACTACCAGTCATGGCACTGCAGTAACTTGAGGCCAGTAGGTGATGTGATGCAGATTTCAAGAAACCTATGGGCCCCACTAAGGTCACATACCTGACCATGGATATACAGAGCACTTCATAGTTTAAATGCTCTTAAATGGACAGACATGAGCCCGACAGAGTAGTCTAGGGCTGCTATACATTCTAAATGTAAGAGTTGGACATTTAACCTAAAGTGTTTCTTTAGCAAAACTGATATACTATTAGCCCTGAAATAACACAATATAAATAGCTGCTATTACACTAATTTTCTCCAGTATGTTGTTTTAAGGGTTCTCCTGCTGGTGGCATGTGGGGAAAGTGATAGGATTTGGTGTAGATTTTTAATTGTGGTAGACAGTTTGCTTTACAGAAATGTGATAATATGGGGATGGGGAGTATAATGAGGGTTGAGATGGATCTGTGCTGAAAAGGAGCGCATTGGTCTGCAGAGAAACAATGTACAGCACTATAGTCTATAGTGTAATAAAGTGTACAGCACTATAGTCTATAGTGCAACAAAGTGTATAGCACTGTAGTCTACAGTGTAACAAAGTGTACAGCACTATAGTCTGTAGTGCAACAAAGTGTAAAACACTTGCTGATTTACAGGTACACATGCTGTAGGCAATTAGTGAGGGTGACTGGATATATGCTTTTTATTGTTTGGGGTTGCTACATAGCACTTAATTGACAAGAGGATGGAAAGCAGAAAGAGGACAGAAATAGTTAGCGAGTACAAGCACTATCCAGATGTATCCACACGCAAGAATCAACAAATGGCAAAAAAGCACATGAAAACAGAGCCAATTTTCAACACACCATGCAACCATTTTTAAATGAACAGCATGTCCTCCCTGCGGTCATGTGGGTTTCCTCCAGGTGCTCTAGTTTCCTCCCACATTCCAAAGTTATGCAGTAGGTGGATTGGACATTCTAAATTGGCCATAGGTGAGAGTGTGTGCATGAATGAGTGGTGCAAATGATCTACTGCTGCAAAGCTAGCCATCTGGTGGTGTATACCTTGTCTTGAGATGGTTTTCACTGTGGAAGTGACACCCCAACCCCATGTGCAAAATGGGAAAAGGGGTTGAGGATGGATGGATGGATCAATTAATGCAAACAATTGAATAATTGATTAAACATATTTAAAGAGCTAGTATGTTTGCAATAATGCATGAAACTGCTTTTAAAGTGCTCTTGAAGTACAGGTGGCAACAATAACAAAACATAAGTATAAATAATATACAAAATTCAAACATTCAAATTAATATCTAAATTCAACCTTCTGGGTGCTAATGCCCTATAATATATAAATCTACTTTCCAATTCCACCAATTTTACTATGAAATTGTTTTCTGTGGGTTGGCTAAACCACATTTAGTGGGTGGGGGCAAACTATCAAGTCCCCCATGTACTCTATAAAAATGATCAGCAATCAGGCTCTCCAGATGTTTGTTTCTGATATCACCCTAGAGTTCCAATATACAGCCTTTTACCATTCTTTTAGTTTGACCTATGTACCACTTAGTGCGAACACAATCACATCCCACTATATAAACTACCACACATGAATGACAGTTGAAATAGTCGATAGCAGCATACTTCCTACCATTAATCCTGGAACCCAAGATAGTATTCTTTATTTATTTATGTTTTGTTATTGTTGTCATTGGCACTTTAAGAGCACTTTAAAAGCAGTTCCATGCATTATCGCAAACATACTAGCACTTTAAATATGTTTAATCAATTTTTCAATTGTTTATATTAATTGGTGTTCATTTAAAAATGGTTGCATGGTGTGTTGAAAATTATTTCTCTGAAAGCACCTATTTATGGTACCAGAATGCCAGTAAAGCTTTTTTGTATCTTTTCAGTGGCTCCGTTTTCTTGTTTTTTGCCATACAGATATAGGCATCAGTGGCACACAAGATATATGGCTAAGGGGCATGGGCAGTATGAGGTGGACAATGTACCTTGGTAAATCCATCAGATGGAGAGGGATGTGTTGGACTGCAGTCATTCTGCAGCAGTTGTTTATGTATTACATATGAGAAACAAGTCTGGGGGAGATGCATTTGATTAATGCAGGCTGTGGTTGAAAGCATGTGTAGCATGCATTGCCTTTTTGGAACAGTGTAAGATAACTGGTTGCAAGTAACAGCGTAGTCCATTGTCATGCTCTCCTTTTGACTGGTATGAGATTGACTAGTGATACTGATGTATGGTAGATATGCCACCATTTGCAGCCACTGCATAAGTGTGCACAGATGATGCTGAACATACTTATGCCTGCACACTGACCATAAGTATATGTCAACATGTATGGATTCATACATACAAAATCAAAGCAGGCGGAAGCACCTTGACTTTTCCCAGGCAGATACCACTGTTACTCTGGTCAGTCTGTAAGCATGGATAGGGATTCTGAACATAAACAAGAATGACGGAGCTTCTGAGAACCTGTGTGTTCATGGGTGTTAATGCTATCAGTGGTCATAAGATCAGCTGAATAGCTCTACTGCACAGTCATTAATATGAGTCTGCATTTTTCTTTATAAATTTCACCAAATGACCAAATTAAAAAAATGTTAAATATTTAGACTTAATACAATATTCTGTCATGAATGGGGCTTTAAAAATTTACTTTTCTTAAAACAAAATGAGCAAAAATTGTATCTTGGCTATTTGCCTTAAGCTGTTTCATACACACAGTAAACTTGTATCATCTTAAATACTTGCTCCATTTGGAAAAAATAAAATACTACCTATAATTTATTAATTACACTAAAAACAAATTCTCTAACTATTCACCAATTCTTTCAGCTTTTCCCAGTTAGGGGTCACCACAGCAGATCACTGGTTTGCTTATGATTGGCAGTGAATTTTTATGGTGTCGAGTTGCCAGCCCAGTGCCCAACCTTCAGAGAAGGCGCGCACACACACTCGCCTATCTACATGTCTTTTAATGTTCAGTCAATCGCAGGGAGGACATGCAGACTCCACACAAAAGGCACTCCAGCCAAGAATCGAACAGGAGAGCCTCTTGCTGTGAGGCGACAATGCTTACAGCTGTACCACTGTGGCCGACTAATCGTCTGTTAAAGGTGTCATATTAAAATATACCAAACCTCTTCAATAAAACTTCATAAGTATTAACATACAAATAATCATTATGACATTTATATAATATAAAATAAGTCAAGCCAGAATAATCCAAAGCATGGTGTTTTTTTTTTTTTTAAATGGGTGGCAAAAGGACTTTTATGTGATTTTTCATTTCATATGTCCCTAAGGTCTTCTCAAATACATTTCCGGACTGAGTGTATAGTTTGCACAGTATAAATTAAATCACAAGGGCATTCAAAGCAGTGAACTACTGCTTCAACATGGGAATCATTTTTAGGAGCACACTTAATGCCATTCATAACTTCACTAGGGATGAATTCCCTAGCACTATAAATATTACACCCTTACAGCCATAATTTCACAAATCCCATCCTATTTCTGCATTTAGCAATATAGCCATCAAACTATAGGAATTCTTGTAGGCAATTATTAGGGTAGAGCTTAACTTATTCACCAGTATCTCATCTAGTGAAATTATATTTCAGTGATTTCTCAATATTCAAATTACCCCTTCTACAAAATGGGCACAACTAGTAATGAAATAATCCTCCTTCACTTCTTTCTTAATTACCTTGTTTCTGTTGAGGTTAACATTTATGTCCCATGTTTTATATTGTACTTTATCAAAACAAAAATCTCTCATCATAGCCCATAGCTTTTAATCTTAAAAAGTATTTCCTTTGCCACTCTCTAAAAATTATCTGTTGAGAACACACAAAAAAATTACTTATAAAAATGTGCCATATGGTAAAGAATTTATCAAATTTGGTACATGTACACTATTGGTGCATACAAAAGTTAGCAAAGATGGGTTTGCTATTTAAAGTGGAACAAATCATCTCACTCATATGAACCTCTATATCTACAATTCTTTCTTCTTGAAGTAAATGGCAATTGTTAAGCCAAAATCATGAGTTTGAATCCTCACCAAAAACATCTTACTCACCTTCTTCACCTCTCACTTTTAAATGCAAATCATCTGTATATCTCTCTTGTAAAATATGACCTGTGCTATAAAATACACATATCTATAAATCACTTCCCCTCAAATTGCCCATAAAAATTAACATATGACAGGGCAAGTTTGCTGCCATAGCTATCAGTCCCATAAACCAGCTTTAAAATATTCCTAACAGAAATAAAACAAAATGTTTTCAGCAAAATTCTTTTAATTGTAGTTCTACCTTTCACATACCATCCTGGTGTAAATGTGCTTTCAACCCTAAGTCATGTAAAATTGATGAACATAAACTATATATTGTAACAAATGTATAGGCCTGCTGCCACTGTACACTTCTTCATATCTGCAAGAAATTAAATGAATGTCTTTCATGAGCTCAACACCTTAACGAAAGCTTGTAACAGTATATCCAATATTATAACTGATAAATTCAAAGGGCTTCTAACATAGGTCTTCTCGAGGGAAAATAATTTTCTATGCACCTTTTGCAGCACACAAAGTAATGGCAACCTAAGTATTAACAAAAATAATTGTTCCCCCATCTTTTCAGTAATTATTTTCACTTCTGCCACTTATCTATAAGAAATTGGGTGCTCCTTTGTACCATATTCAGTGAATTTTCCTCCTATCTCACATATTCATTTTTATTTAGTAAATTATAACACATTGTTTTAATGTGTAATTTTATTTGAGAATGTTTCTCCCTTTTTATCAGCAAGTTTATCAATCTAATTACAGTTCTATAACTGATACTTGATAAAAGTGTGGAGCATTCAGCAAGATAATGTGTTTTTTTCTTTTCACTAATTCAGCATTGGTGTGTTATATTCAAAGAAAGAGGAAATATTTTTTTTTTAACTTTTTTTAAGTTTGCATTTTCAACCAATGTGTCTGAATATATATTTACATCAATTATTTTCTATTTAAAGGCAAAAAAATCCCTATTGCAATTTTCTTAACTAAATCCAATTTTAAATTAGTTAATGATAATTTTGAATAGGGTATAAACTTCAGCAATAACCATTATTTATCCTCTTGTACATTTATATCCCCATAGGTTTAAAAGTAATGTGAAATACTTGTTTCACCCAGTTCCTCAAGAAGTTTTTATAACAAAATTTCTGTGCATTTCCTTTGAACTGGTAACACTTTTTATTTTGTCTCTTACAAGTATGTTTATTTACATTGTCCTCTGTCCTTACAGAAAACTTTCCAGACTCTCTTGCTTTTCCATTCTTTCTTCTACTGTTCTCTTTCAATTGATCAAAAAACACCAACTTTCCCTCCCTTGCTGTATGGTAGTGTCTTGAACAGATGCCATCCCAGAGTACTTTGCAGAACATGATCTTTGCAAAGGCTTCTCCCATGGAAATAAAGTATTTCTCTCATGCATTCTCAAGTATTTCTGAAGTCTCTGATGCTTCTGTATTGTCAGTTTCTTTTCCAATGCATGCAAGTTAGAAAACAGCTTTTTTCCTCCTTGCACTGCTTAACTTAATCAGCTGAAGCAGTGGTTTGTTTTATAGCTTCCAAAAGACTATTTATTTTGACAGCAATCCACTTTTCTCTTGTATGCCACCAAAATATTTAAAAATTCTAGTCAACAGTTTAAAGAAACAGTCTCCCATTTTATTTTAAGTCCTGATAGCCCAGATCAAACTTAAATGATGCCCTCTGTTCTTGAAGTGAAATTTCCTTTAGCAAGCACTGCTGAAGCAATATTAAATTTGCAGAATGCTTCAAATTTTTTTCCATATTTCTTTTTAAATCTTCCAAATTTACCACAATTTACTTTTGGTCTATCCCTAATATCTTCACTCATCAACACATTTGCTTCTAATTCAGAGCCTAGTTTAATTATTTGTGAGTTGCACGCGCATTCCACATCATTCAAACTTACCAAACATAGTAGAAATATATATTTTTTTATTTCCAACTAAAGGGCCAGATTCATAAAACTTTTAAATATTTAGACAATATAATCTTTCTCCTGAATGTTGCTTTAAATGTAACTTGTATTAAAACTATAAAATGAATGAACTAGAGCCATGGCTGTTTGCTTTCTAGTAGTTCACACACTCATTAACTTACATAATCTTACATACTTGTTCTGTTAAAAAGGAACCAATAAAACACTACCTATGACTTACTAATTAAACTTGTAACAAATACTTCATCATCAATGACCTAGTCAATCCTTGGTTAAGGATGTCAAATTTAAAAACATACCAAGCCTCTTTCTGTAACAAAACATATACATATATATATATATATATATATATATATAAATATATATTGCATTGCATATCACATCCATAGAACTAACTAGAACTAAATAACTATAAATAAGAGTTTTTTTTTTTTTTGTTTTTTTTTTATTTGGAACTAAAAAAAAAAAAAAAACACACTTTAAAAAATAAGCTAAAAAAAAAACTTCCAACCCTACTAGACCAAAAAAATTAGCATCATCAAAAATTTTTATTAAAAACTTTTTATTGAAACTGTGCTTCTATAAATGACTACAACATCCATATCACAATAAAATGTTTTCTCTTACAAAAATATATGTACATAATAAAAAAAAAAAAAACATTGAAAAAATAATATTCATTTTAAATATTAAACTTCAGTCTTAAACATTTCAAGTTTATTTTTATTTTTGTTTTGAAACAGAGAGAGATGAAAAAAAAAAATGTGCTACCTATATTCTTTGGCTTCCAGGACATTATTACAACTGAACATATTAATTTGTTTCAACAGTGTAAAATGGAACTTTTGAAATGCAATACATTCAAAACTGCACTTAGTTAAAACATTAGACAGATCACAAAGTTTTACTACCTTCTTATGTTCTGTAATTCTGTAGCACAGCTCTCTAATGCTCTTCCCAACAAAACTGGGAACAGCTATCACACTTTGCCAAGTAAACAATAAACCTGCTTTGACAGTTGTACCTCTTTTTGGCCTCATACATAAAATTGATATGTTCAAATATTATTGAACTAACATTGATCATATATTTACATTGCCTGCAGTCAATGCATAAGAAGGTACAGACGTTTTAACTTCTAGTCTGTTTTCTCTTGTTATATATGAAATGTGTGTCTGTTTGTGCGCATATATTATGGGGTGACTTACTCATTTCTTCCAGGAAACAACACAGCTACGTTTGATAGGGTGGACAAACACATTTATATTAAAGAATAGAAAGAGAGAAAAACTGAAAGAGATAGAAATGAGTAAGGTAGGTGCACTGTTTATCCTGGCACTGCTGTTTAAAATAATTGGTTTGGCTCAGGATGCCACTCATATAATAGTTACAATGACTCTGATAATCTGGATCTCACTTTTTTGTTTCCTCCACTTCAAAGATCCAACAGACTAGTGGGGAAATCTACTTATTACACTCATCAACACCAGGGAACATCATCCATGAATGAAGCATCCCTAAAACACCAGGAAAGGACACATTTTTATATAAAGAGAGGCCAAGGCAGGGGCTTGAAACTTTCATTATGTTACAGTCCACATTAAGGACAATTTTCATATTTTTTAATATTAGTGGCAAAGTAATTAGCATATTTTAATTAATTTATAAAAGGTTTTTCTTTTATACCACATAAAAATTCAAGTTTTTTATATGGACTTTAAATCTAGTTATGTATTTTGACAGTACTTCCACAGTGTCCACATTTCCTAATTTGCTACAGAGGAAGAGTATATTTAATCCACCTTTGGATTTTTTGAAAGAGTATTTGAATTAGATTTCAGAAAATGTCTTAACAGCAACAAAAAGATATATGGTCAGTATAGTTTGACTAAAGATGAAAAAGTTTGCTTAAATGAGTTGATAGCTTAATTATTAGAATTATGAAACCCAATTAATGGAGGTGGGTTAGTTCACATGGACGATATAGCGGTCACCAGTCTACCATTTTTACCTATTGTTTCTGCTTCAGGATTAACAACTGAACCTTTAACAAAATTTATAGATGTGAGGCTGGAACATATTCAAAGGTATACCACATGTATTAATAGATACAGGGCATATTTTTTATCTGAATTGGCTAAAGCATAATGTAATAGCCAAGTTATATTTGTCACTACAGACCTAATACATTTTTCCATGATGCCTTCCGATATTGCCATGGAATGAATTATGGATAGCATTATTAATTCACCCAATATACTATTAATTTAAAATTAATACATTGCTATGTTTTAGATTTTTTTTTTTTTGAAGGTGACTTTTACCATCAACTATCCAGGGGTGCTATGGGTGGCATTTTATGAAATTTAGTTTTGGCATATCAGGACACTAAATTTATATTTAATTCAGATTTTTAAGGAACACATGCATTATTATAGATTTTATGGATTGGTGATGTACACAAATTAGAGGATGTTTTTGTTTATTTAAATACAACTACCACGTGTTCAGGGTTTACACGTGAAGTTTCCAGTAAAGAAATTATTTAGCAGTCTTAATTTTATGAGAATGATTCTGACTGTGGTTTTTGATCAAGGATTTATAGCAAACTCACTTTTGTCAAATTCATATGCAAACATTTACACAGGCTGGCAAAAAACAAATGTTGTAAAAGGAAAGTTTCTTATAATATCTAGGTTGGTGAGCAAGGAACGTGTTTTTTTTTAGATGAAATAGAAACTACCACAAGGATGTTCCTTGATACAGGATATCCCCCAAACATGCTAAAGCATTTAACCAATGACATTGCAAGTAGGAAGAAGGCTGAATTTACATATTTGTTAAATGGTAAGACCTATAGAAGGATATATGATGTGGACATACAGATCGTCATCAGGTTATTGTCTTACAAGTGTGACACCCACGCACTGGCCCAGTAATCAAGGAGCTTCAGTCCTCACCACTAGTACTAGTGAGGGGCATGCACATTGGGGGGATAACAAGTACACACACAGTAAAGTACAATTTCCATTAAGAGCACACAGAGATCACAGTCAGTCTGGGGCTGGTTTCTCCCTTTCTCTCCAGATGCCCAATAAGACTCCCCACTGGCACAGCTATAGGGTCCAGGTCTCAGCTTAGTGGTTAAGCTAAAACCTCCAGCACCCTCTCTGTACAACCAGTGCTTCATGTCCCTGCCCAAGTAGCTGACATACACACAGACTTTAAGATTTGATTTATATACAAACACACACACACTCCTGGGGAAGGCTGGCACAGGTTTTCCAGCTGTGGCCCCTTTCTGCCCAGACTATAAGGTAGTACAAACTGCCACCAAACACTAATATCAGCTACTATAAGGCCCTTCCCAAAGGGTGATGAATTTCACTGTGTAATGTTACTGTTATCCAAATAGTAAGTGTGACTGAGCAGCAAGACTATTGGAGTGGCTTGGACAGTATCATCAAATACATGCAATGAACCCTAAGAGCTTAAATTATCTCTACACAAAACAGCCACAGTTAAAACGTTTAAAAATATTTAATAATAAATAATAAAAACACAAGACAATACTCCTCAATTCAACACACTGCTAATCAAGACTTTAGAAATCACAGGAACTTTAAAACAATATTGTAGGCTAGTCTGACATAAATATGGAAAACAGCTAGACTAATCTGGCTAAATTCCTATCTAACTCTAAGAGAAACTATGTCCTAAATAACTTTACTTACAAGGCAAAGTGCTGGTGAGTTGCTGTCAGCTTCAGACAAAATCCAAAATGCTCAATCTTTCTCTCTGACAAAGTCTTAAATTGATAACACCCAGTACTGCTGAGTCATTTCACATTACATCATGTTTATCACTTCACCTTTAGTTACCAGGCTAACAGCAACTCAAAATTTACATTTCTTTTTAAGCTGCACCTGGCTAGGAAGCTACAGCAATAAAATACACTTTACATGTAAAATCTAGCAATTATCTCTATCTTAACAATAGAAAGAATTTGCTAGCCCAGACATCCTATCTCTGAGCTTGAGATCAACCACAGCTGTAATTCTATACTTAATAGCTTTCTTCCAGCAGGGTGCATTGTAGTTACATTTTTGAAGTTCAGTATAAAACAGTTTTCTTGCATTTAGTTTTCTTACATTTGTAAAAGCAAGCCTGTGGACTATATTATTTACAGTGACATAGAATTATCTACAAAATTCTATCTAGCTAGGTGGCAGCCTTTGCACCAAGCATGGATACTAACTATAACCTGACTACATTTTTGATGTTTAACGAGCATTGAGGTAACATACAATATGATGAAAGAAATAAAATGCTTAGACCTGTGTTTTCTCATAGAAGGGGGACCATTATGAAGAAGTTATTTGAAAGGAGAAGACACATTTTCATAATAAAAGTAATAAGGAAAAGAGTGGTTAAATGTGGTAGGTGTAGATTTTATTTTTATTAATATGGGACCATATACCATAGGCAGTTCCCACATGTAGTACATGGCTGAAATATACCAGTGATTTTTGTGGGGTGACTTTAAACAGGAATATTTTACTGGCAGTGCTGCATATGCCCTGGAGCTATAGCTCATGACACAAATAGGCAAACCAGAGAGCTCAACAATGTTGCAGACTTGCATCAATATGAGTAGTGTATTCAGACTTTTGAAGGTCCCCTTCCAATTCCTGGATTACTCCAGTAGTGCAGTGTAATACAGCTCACAGACCTCCAGCAAGATGGTTGTTGTCTGTGCAATGCTGTATAACATTGTGGTATACAGACCACTAGAACAGAGATTGCTACTAGCAGATCAGACAGACCAGTGCCACAGACTATGCCAGCTGGGGAGCTGGATGAACAGTCTAAAGGGTAGACCATGATGGGCAGAGTCAGGGACAGTACCCTATGGCATAGCCATATGTACCTTCCAATAGCCCTGGGTAAACTTTCCCCACAATGCCCACCCTCTAAAGTGGGCAGGTGGCATCTACAAAACAATATGATTTGCTAAGCATGCATAGTGAAATGGTCACCATGAACTGAATAGAGCTGGCATAAATGAATATTTGCAAATTGTTGTAAAAATGTGAAATTGTTCTAGTTTACATAAAGAATTTAAGAAAAGATTATGTAAGGAATTTAAGAAAAGAATGGAGTGTGATACTGTCATATTGGTGGTGGTATATGCAAGCAAAAAAGTGTTTGTGTATATACATACATATATATATATATATATATATATATATATATATATATATAGTGGGTAGTCTGAGATGTGTATGTATTTAATAATTTTCATAACTGCATTCATTTTATAGAAGCTGTGTGAACTACTGGTTGGGAAATGGTGCCATGTCTTGCAAAACATTAAGGAATGTCATGTTCCCATTGACATGTGCTGTATAACATGCATGGTTTTGTAGTTTAATATTCTGCATAATTTGCATAAATCCTGCAATATCTCAAAACAGCAGTATGATACCTCATCCGCTTGTCATACATTAATGCAAAGCACCCAGAGAGGTGAAAAAAATCTCCCACTAATATCTTACATCTGTCCTGCACACTTACAGAGATAACCCTTTGCCTGACCACAACACTAATAATTTTTGACAAGTAAAACACACTTTCATAAATTGCCAATATAAAAGCATCTACAGACAGACCTTTGATAGTAACACCAGTGTTTAACTCACTGGCTACTGAAAAGTTCTGATAGTTTGCATTTTTTTTATGTAACTCGCATCATTTATCAGTTGATGACCTCCGGAAAAGGGATACATTAGGATCCTACTGCTCAGGATTGAATGAGTTAAGGCCATTAATTTGGTATAAACCACATCAGTTTCCTGGTTTCTGTTTTGTCCTGTGTATCATCCCTCTTGCTTTATATTTGGCTGTTCAGAAAGATAGCCTACATTTCCTTCCAGATCTACAGAATCTTTCATGTCAAGCAGATATGGCAAAGTTGCTTAGTCAAGTATATTGAAATATCTGTTTCAGCCATTGCATAAAATATACTATTGGCCTTATGTCTTTTTGTGTGCATTCTTGTGAAGCCAGTTTTAAAAGCGAATGGCTTCTTTGTCTCCATTCTCAGCACGGATATGACTGTGTGTGCCCCGGGTTTTTCTGCAAATGTGGAAATGCAATGATCAGTCTGGAAACCTACATCTTTTTCTTCTTACTCTCCACTGGCTGTTTTCAAGTACCTAAATAGCAGTTTTCCTGCACACTTGAAGTTGTCTGTGAAAAAGAAATCTCCAAAGAAAACCTACTGAATAGACAGCATATGCTCAGAGAAGCAAGTAGCTTTTATTCTCTAAATATCTTGTCATGGTTAATAAGAGGTGCTAATTTCTCTGAGCAAGCAGTCTCTGAGCTGTCTTGCATTCTCCAGGGTCCCTTTAATAAAGATTTTTTTTCAATGATTGCTTTATATCAGTATCCATTTTGTTTATTTTTTTGGTAGGGTAGTGATGAAAGTCATAGAGGGGAAAAGCCAACTAATTACTGATGACCATAACAGCCTGTTTGAATTTTCCCCTAAAGGTTATGTTGTACAACAATGTTCAGCTACCTAGGCATTTTTGGGACATAATTCATAATATCATAACACATAAAGTAGATGATGGTTGTCTTGCAAAAAGTTCTTTGTAGAAGTGATCAATGGCTTCACTTCTTGAGTATGGGACTTTGTGTTTCCTTAAGTTTTATGCTTATGGGTTGAGAATTACAAAGAAGCAGAATTCTTAGTGCCAACCTTTCTGTCTTAGAAGTGGCCAGTGCATTATTGAAATTGCCATTGCAAACAGAGTATATGTGTTTGTCCTATTTATTCCTTATATTGACTAGAAACTAACACAGTTAAGACCTTTCTCTACGAATGCATAACTTGAGATTTTCTAGAGTTTCTTCAGATCTTTACTAGGGCTTCAAAGATGACAAGTTGTTTTATTCCTGTTTTGCATCTGTTGGGACAGCTAAAACAATAGATGGGAACATTAATAGTGTCTCAATGGGAAATATGAGTAAAAT
Organism: Protopterus annectens; assembly: GCF_019279795.1. NCBI lineage: Eukaryota > Metazoa > Chordata > Ceratodontiformes > Protopteridae > Protopterus > Protopterus annectens. Next base: position 278,341,438 of record NC_056743.1, read on the forward strand.
AAGGTAGTATTTACCTGGTCCACTTCACAGTATGCAGTAATTGAAAAGCACCTAACAACTTTGTTTGTGGATGGATATATTACTGTCTTCCTCATTTCATGTGAATTATTTCTTCAACCACACAGGAGTTGTATGTCAAACACAAAATAGCATTCCATGCATATGAAGATAATGACCACAGATTTCTTGGGGTACTGAGTCTGTGTTGCTCTGCATTATACTTGATCCCCTCTTTCACTATCATGCCCCAGACATAATGTGGTATCACAAAAACTTTATCCTGTACTGTTACTTCTGCCAGTGCAGCAAAGAGCACTACCACATGTTGTCCTTTCTGAAATAGTATTCATTCAAGCCGGCCCCCGAATCTGTCTTCCAGCTGTTACTAAACACATCTTCCCATTTTTCATTTTCAACTTCAGCATTTTCACTTGATCCCAACAATATAATGAGACTAAATCATTATGTCTATTCTCTCATACATATATGCATGGAGTGCACCTGTTTAAATTGATTCAGATAGAATAGTGCCTAGCTGGCAGAGGATGTTTTACTAGAAGAACCCCCTTAACTATTTGCTACCAACCTAAATTTCCTTCTGTACAGTCTAAAACCTGGACACAGCATTCTAAATGTATTTTTTTACAATGTACAGTAAATCATAGTATTACAGTCCTTTTTTTACAATCTACTGTCCGTGCTACGGCCACAGCATACTGCTTGATTTAAGGCCTCATATTTCATATTACATAGCATTACCCAGGTGAAAGATGATTTTCACCTTCCAGTCTGTCTTCACCTCCATCCTATTTGAGTACCTCTCAATTCATGCATATTTTTCTTGGTCTCTTTTTATGAATGAACAGTTAGGTCTGTCTCCTTTTGAAGGTTCTAATGTGGAATATTTTATGGAAACATTAAAGTTTTACAGGACAAGCTATACCCACATCTACTGCAAAGGACTGGATTTTACTTTATCAAAATAAACTTTCATACTTGTAGAATTTGAGGTTTTTGATCTTGCATATAATTAGTGTTTTTGGCATTTAAATTTTGTTTTTATGCAACTGTTTCAGTAAATTTAGGAAACGTTTTAACATAATCATGAGATGTGCCATTTTTCACATTTTTATCATGGAAAATTCACCATATATTTCTCTGATGTGAAGAATCAGATGTCAGGAACTATAGCTAACCAAGTTTGCTGCAACTGAAACTGGGTGTTATACCTGAATCCCATCTGTTATACAGAAGCTATGAAGTGAACTTACACATGTTATCAGTTGGTAGACTGAAAATGAGCTGAAACTAAATACTAAAAAAAGCTATGTATTTTATTTATCCTTTGACCAGGCTAGTACCAATATGCTAATGGCCTCTTTTCAGGGGAGATCTGAGCTAGTATTTATAATTCTGTAGGAAATGTTGCCAGGGCATCAGGCAACTTTGCTATACTCTTTGTTAGGCACTGTGACATCTTTAGTAAACACTTGAGCTGCCACTAACGCAAGCAGATTGGTTCTTTAACATCTCAGCTGGAAGATGACCCTCTGAGGAGTATAGCCTCCTATCCCCTATACTACACTGCAGTGTCAGCAATGCAACTACCTGGTGAGGGAATAGAACCCGCAGCCTTCTGCAGTAATAAAGGTTGCATTTGGCAAACAAACCATCCACTCAACTTACTGTATAGAAAACATCCCTCTCTCAAATGAAGATGCAAAGACCTTGGAACATGAATAGATAACTCCTCTTCTGGCCATCATGTTGCAACAAGTAGTTATGAAATTCTACTGTATGGCACTATTAATCACAAAGGTTATTTTCTCTAGCTCCAAACTCTATTTTCTGCAGTGTCCATAAACATCACAGAATACAAAGCCCCCCCGGGAGGTTTTTTTTTTTTAATTTTTTTTCCTAAACCTCTCAAGCAGTTAGACCTAAAGGTTCCTGACAAAAAAGATCATAGGGCTAAAGGACCTGAGCTATCAGAGTTTGGTGGCCTCTTTCCCTTGTATTTGTTGTCCCACAGACTACTTGGGCACAATCTGTGCTTTGTGTTTTGGGCAATTAGGGGCCCTAGACCTTTTATTTCAGCATAAATTGAACAGTCCAGCAATCACTAGAACAGAGATCTGAACTTGTTTCAACAAATTACTGCAGAGAGACCAATTGTCACTCGATGGCTACGCCCTTCTCTTGAACAAGTTTCTATTGCAGAGCAAGAAATGTGACACTATCATCCTTTAAGAAAGGGTTAGACAGTCATATGGGTATTTATAAATTCATCCCAGGTATGATTGCTTTATTGCTCCTCAAAATGGAGGCAAGGTCTGAGGGTGGACACTAGCCACATGGCCCAGTTGCATTGTAAAATCTGATTCTGTGATACAACTGCTCATATAGGGTCAGCTCTGCATAAAAAAGTATTGATGGTACCAAAAGTTATAGTACTTTACTACTATAAGACCCAGTGGAGAACTGTGTGGCATTCTTCATGCTACCACAAATATTTTGTGACCTCAGAAAACATTTTGCTTTATCATTGTAGAAATTAAATGATAAATGACTGTGCTGATCTACCAAATGGGTTGCTTTCTTAGACAAGAAGCGCTAAACTCTGTGGAATAAAAACGTGAATTTCGTTACTTGGACTATCATTTTTTTGGTGAAAGTATTTACTGCTGACTTCAATATACTGTGTTCTACTAGTTGTTCTGCGATCTGCTGCCTTGGGTTTGTGTGTTTTTCGACAATTGGTTGTTTTTCCATTCAGTGTCTGCAATATACTGAAGCTTTCACATGCTGCAGATGAATTAATAGGCATAGGGTAGAGTCAAGTGCCATAACATGTATTTTTCTACATAATCTATTTACTACAAGAAAATTATTGAACAAGACTATATTGAAAATAAATGCAGTGAAACATTATTTCACTATAAATGCTTGATAGTGAATGGAAATTTTTCTAATAAAGTAAAAATAAATGTAAGGGATATGGATTTTAAAAGAAAAGCAATTTTGCTGCTTTGCTCGTTTTTTCAGGTGCTGGTTACCTCCCTGCCAGCTGATGCACCACAAGTTGTCTTAGCCCATTCATTCCCAAACTGACAGGGACTTTCCCCTTTTAAGACGAGCTGACCATAAGGAGTTACCATTCATGTAAGCTTAAAGTGGTTCATGCTTGTTCTGCTTCTGATCTGCAGTTCTTCTAAGGGGAGCAGGGTTCAACCTTACCCCAGTGGCTTTGGAGTCTGGTATAACCCATCCAGAGTAGGACCATCAAAATGTTTTAGGTTAGACCTGTATTTTGAACATACTTGGTACCATTGTTAAAGTTCTCACCTGTCCATCTAACTGCATCACACACAATGCACATCTAAGAAGCATTCTTTGATGAGGCATAACCCCCTCCACTAAGGACTGACATATGCCTGTATCACAGTTGTAACTCACACTACCTGATAACTGCATCATTGCTTTACTACACATGTTCAGTAGAGGCCACCATTATTGGACAGTAAGCCCCAATCCTGATGCTATGTATTGCACCTTTTCTCATGATAAATGCTAATCATCTTTTCTCCCCATGATGGGGCAAGAGGTCACCTGGGATACTAATCAAATCCAGGTAATGTGGGTCTCAAGCAAGGCTTTATCCCTCTGTGCCACAGAGCTGGCTGACCTGTTTAAATTGGTATCAGTAGTAGCTTTTGACTTGTTCAAGCACATATGGACAGAGTAATTCACTTTTTGTAAGAGTTTATTTTGGGGGTTTTGATAGTCTAGACAGGAATTTCCCCATTTCAATCCAATTTGTGTGTGTGTGTGTGTGTGTGTGTGTGTGTGTGTGTGTGTGTGTGTGTGTGTGTGTGTGTGTGTGTGTGTGTGTGTGTGTGTGTGTGTGTGTGTGTGTGTGTGTGTGTGTGTGTGTGTGTGTGTGTGTGTGTGTGTAACAACTTCTACATCACCTTTCATATGGTCAGGTACTGAAAATGTGAATGCTGCTGAGAGGTTGCATAGCCACCACAAATAAGAATGTTTGTTCTTTTTAAGGTAGTGCATATCCTGAGCAAGTATAATAAAGTACCATGTATGTGAGGGGCAGATAAAGGTGGCTTTATCCTTGGAAAAAAAGCATTGTCTTTTTTGAAATGTTTTTTGAGATTCAAAAAAAATTGACCTTTTAATTTCATCTTTCAAGTAATTTACAATTTCAGCATATATAATGGGAATGTAATATAGTGAAAACATTCTTGAGGCACCTGAGTGGGCTCTGTATGTTCTCCCTGTGTTTGCATGCATTCTCTCCATTTGCTGACAACCTTACAAAGAATAAAAAAAAAAAATCACTGGCAAATTAATGGCTGGATTTTATATTCAGTGTGCTAGTTCGCTAGAATGGGATTTCCATGTAGGTGCTCTTTCCTTTTGTGTGACTTTGGCATTAATGAGATAGTGAGTTTGGGTGCAAGTAGCTTGCTCCTCCAATAAATATTTTTCTTAACAGTTTATTTGTTAAGTTTGATGAAGTTATAGTTTTGATATGAAAAATATAGCTCTGATTGATGAGTTTCATTAATTTATGTGGTCAGCCCAGAATTCTATTCTATAAGAAAAAGGCAAGTATGACCTCAGCTGTGAAAATCACTGTCCATCGTCATCCTTTTCCCATTTTTGCACATGAGGTTGGCCTGTCACCTCCAAAGTGACTAAAGCCAATGTTTGCACTGCCATGGTTGCTCTTCCATACCATACACATGCGTATTCACACCTAAGGCCAATTTAGTGTTTCTAATCCACCTATTGCATGCCTTTAAAATGCGGGAGGAAACCAGTTCACCTAGAGAAGACCTAACATGGACACAGACAGGACCTGCAGACTCTACATAGCAGGAACCCCAACTAAGAATAAAACCAGAGAACCTCTTGTTGTGAGGTGATGCACCCGCCGCAGCACTGTGCCATCTGATAATGCTATCTGCTGTGCCACTTAACATCACAACAAATAAATCAAAAATAAACTTCATATGGATACCAAGGATACCAAATTTACCTTTCATTAAAAGCTTGCATTGTTGAGTGCTTTTGTCATTATACTACTAATAAAATACTTGAGAACAATTAAAACTGATGTTTGACGCATTTTATTTTAAATGGTTTAATCTCCTGTAATTAAAATCCAGAAAATCATTCAAAACCTTCAAGCTATTGAATGCTGATCTTTCTTTGAATAAGTGAAGATAAAAATTAAATGAACAACATTACATATGTGCATTAAAATGTGACAAAGCATCAAAATCCTTAACCTATAAAAACTGGCATTCCCCCTTCAGCACCATAACAGCTATAAATAAATACAATCTGAGGGTCATACTGCTAATTGTTAGAAGTCTAAATCTCAAGATGCAATTGCTTGAAGCACTCCTCAAAATGGAGAACATCGACATTTGTGCTGTAACGGAGACCTGGTTTAAAGCAGCAGAATGCACTTGCACTACCATTCTATAACTCACTCATTCCACACCTTTCGGCCCCAGAAAATGGACTGATGCTCCAAAGGCAGTGGCATCTCCATATTCATAAATAATATGCACACCTCCAAAATAGTAGCCTAGAAACTGGAAATACTTCAGGTACAACTAACAGTGGGTAAGACGACGATTAAGGTCGTAGCCTGCTATAGGTCCCCAACCATGTCCCAAGACTCTCATTCCACGTTCCTAAGCACCCTTGAAACTATTAGGGTCCAACCCAACACTCTCATACTGGGTGACTTCAACTACCCCTCCATCAACTGGGAAAACTACTCATGCACCAATAGACGTGCCCAATGCTTCCTGGAATTCATTAATTCCAATGTGCTGGACCAGCTCATTCTTACCCCCAATAGAGGAAGCAACATCCTTGACCTGGTCATTATTAACATAGGCAGCAAATGCTCAACACCAATAGTCATGTCCTCCCTGGTTACTTCTGACCACAAACTAATTACCATGGAAACCCACATCTCACCCACACCACCAGCAAAGGTAAGCACCACGAAAAACTTCTTACTTTGGGTTTCTAAAAACAGAAGTGGATAACTTCACGACACCCATGCAAATGAAAAATAGGTGCATGACAGCTGAATCATACACCAATGCACTGTACGAACACGTACATAAATGCATGGAACTAGCCATACCTAACAGAATCAAGATGCTCTCCTCCAAAAAAAAAAGAAGCCAATCTGGTGGTCTCCTGCCATTAACAAACTCTACAACAGAAGGAAGAAACTGTTGCAGAAAAAGGTGAAGTCCCAATTCTGGAAAAACTCCCTTATTAGCCTCAACAAAAAGTTGATATCCCTGATCAAAACCTCTAAAGCTAGCTATGAAGGCAGAATTGCAGCAGACAGTAAAAATAATGACAAAGCCTTCTACGGTTATACCAAGAATCTCCATGGCAATACCCAGATTTGCTCCGAGTTACTGCACAACGGTACCTCCTATACTGAGCCAACAGATATTGCAAAACATACTGGCAGAGAGATTCAATGCCAACTTTACCCCTCTATCCCCCCCTAAAGGGCCAATCACAATACTAGAAGAATGACTGCAGCACAGGTTAAAGCTGCATTGTCCAAGGCCAAGAATACAGCTTCCATGGAAACCAATAATATCCCTGGCTGTGTTCTACATGAAGTACAAAGTGAATTGGCACCACACGTGTGTGCCCTGTTCAATCACAGCCTCACCTCAGGCTTTGTCCCTACAGAATGGTGCACTACTACAGTCATCCCCTCTCTATAAAGGGGGAGCGACTACAGACCCTGGGAATTATCGCTCCATTAACCTGATGAGTCTGATATGTAAGGCTATGGAGTGCATCATCATGGGCCTAAATAACAAGGATATAGGGAATCTCCAAGCTCTGGATCCCACGCAATTTGGTTTTGTGAAGGGTAGATCATGCCTGCTCAACCTAGTTGACTTCTCTGAGTCAAGTCACCAGAGCTGTGGATGAGGGCAAGGCAGTTCATACAGCCTACCTTGATCTGGCCAAGGCCTTTGATATCATTCCCCACTCAGGAATTATTAATAGACTCACCAGACTAGACATCAACCCCTATATCATTAGGTGAGTTGCAAATTGGCTCACAGATAGAACCCACAGTGTGAAAATAGATTCCAAGTTAGACTGCCAACCAGTCCCGAGTGGAGTCCCAGAGGGATCTATCCTGGGTCCTCTCCTGTTTGGCATCTACTTCTCAGAAGTCCAGGCCAACACAGAGGGACTCTGGCTGACCAGGTTTGCCGATGATTGCCAGCTGAGAGTCATTATTAACTCCCCAAGTGATGTAGACATCCTACAGAAAGGCCTCACTGAGACCAATGAGTGGTGTCAAAACCATTGCCTTAAGCTTAATGCCAAAACATGTGTTGTCATTCCTTTTGGGAAAAACCCAGTTCACACTAGTTACCACATTGATGCTAGCCCACTGAACACTGAAGGTGTTATAAGAGATCTGGGGACACAGGTTGACAGCAACCTCTCCTTCGACTACTACATTACCACTGTGGTCAGAAAGTCCTTCTATGTGGCACATCTCATTACCAAGGGTTTTGCATCAAGCAAGAAAGAGGTCATCATCTCTCTCTACTCCTCCCTCATTAGACTGAGTATAATGCCCCATTTGGCTTGTACCTCACTAAATACTTGCAACAGCTGGAAAGTCCACAAAAGTACCTCATGAAGAGGATTTTAGGCCTTGAGCACATGCTCTACATGGACAGACTCAAAAAACCCAGATTTTCTCTGTCTCATATTGTTTATTAGGATGCAATCTCTGCTTGACTTACAAAACCATGTCTAACCCAGCCCTGTCAGAAATGTTACACCTAAACAAATCCCAATCCCTCCGCACCACACACACACACACACACACACACACACACACACACACACACACACACACACACACACACCACCACCACACACTCCAGGGACCTCAACATCATTACCACAATCAACAGAACATGCTGGAGGGACAGGTTCATAACCTAGAGACTGCCTACGCTCTGGAATAGACTTCTCATACATGTCAAGCAGAGGACCTCACTGGCCCTTTTCAAGAGAAATCTTGATGAGTGGATGGGAAAATAGAAAGTTCACCCCGGGTATCACTCCATTGGCTCTACTTGATATAGGCACCAGGAACTAAAGGCAGCATGATGCCAGGACACTTCTATGGGCTAGGCTTGTAAAGACTCCAGGGTCGTTGGCCTAGTACACATCTGTGAACCTATATGTAATTCTAAACTGACTTAATTGGATTAATTTATTTACTTATTTATTTTAATATGTTATCCAGGGTACAGCACTGATCAGAAATGACCAGTTTCCATTTCAGCCTAGGAAAGCATTCATGTTTGACAATTAGAGATAGATTGCAAGAGGTAAAGTATATATAATTATACAGTTGTTGAAAATATGCAGGGTTTTGTGTACAGTAATAGAGAGAAACTTGTATGCTACTGCTGCAAACTTAAATGAGCAGGTTTATAAAGCATGCATTGCATTGTTTGTTATATACAGTTATATAAAATGAATATATATTTTAATAGAATGTTATATAGAAGGCAGAGATTGCTTAAAATACAGACCTGGAGTTTGATGTACTGCATTAGTGTAGTAAGTTTTAAATATGGAGATGGGTGTCAGTGGGAGTTTATGGCTTTATTAAGTTATTTGAAAAGTTACACTGACATGTTACCATTTTTAAAGAGGCAAATTTCAAATGAGAATGGAAATTTGGGTAAGAGGGTACATTTTCAAGGAAGGTTGGAATGGATTACCAAATATTGAGACCCAGAACAGTAAAGTAGTGATTAGTGCACTGGAGTTTTGTTTAAGGGGCCTGTAATGAGGGTGCAAATGCTCTGGTTTCTAAAGTTACTAGTGTATAAATATTAAGCAAATGTTTTAATTTTAAATATAACCAGATTTTATGTGTGTGTGTGTGTGTGTGTGTGTGTGTGTGTGTGTGTGTGTGTGTGTGTGTGTATATATATATATTAGAGAGAGAGAAAGACACACACACACAACAAAATAATCTATGCAAAGGAGTATACAGCATTTAACAAAAGACAAGCAACAAAAAAGGGAATGTACTTTATGCAAAGTATCAGTATATAAAAATGGCAAGTAATAGCTTTTGGGGTGTAGATATGCCTAATAAAAGCAGAAAACAAAAACAAGTTGCCCTTATTTCATTTTGGTAAGAAAGAGCAGCAACATTTGTAATCCATATTTTTTTCTTTTTGATTAAAAATGTGCAGTCTGTGTCCCATAGTTAGTGGAGTATCTAGTACCTTAGCTAAACCTGTGAAAATAAAAATAGCAATGTGGCTGCGTAAGGCTGTATTGGTTTAGAGTATTACAAATACCTTTTATATTTATCACCTAGATATTGGGGTATCCTCTTTAATGCGCACAAGGCCTGCCATGTATAGAAGACTCTACATGCAAATAGCCATGTATATAGCCCAGTCAGTAGACAAAGGGTGGAGCTAAAGATTTACCCATATTTACTGATATTTAATAAAAAAAAAAAAATCAATTTTGCCAAAGTCTTACAGTAGATAACAGTTCCATAGGGAAAGCAGCCCTTAGGATGCTTTACCTCAGTTTTTCCAGTGCCTTAACTATAATCTGTTTCTCAGGCTTGCGCTAGATAGAATAGCTGAACATGGGTGAACGGCCTTGTTTTTCCATGCAATCACTAGAACTAATTAAGTGGTAGATCTCAAGAGTTTTATCAATATTTGATATTTGAAAAAAAAATAATAATGCAAACATTCTTATAGTATATACAATTTCCATAAAGAAAGCAATTCTTAGGATGTTTTACCTGCATTTTCCAATATCTTGTTTATAAAAAGTTTCTCAGACTTTTACCTGTTTTACAACTTATTGTACATATAGAAGGGACTAAACCACCAATATGTATATGTTAAGTCAGCAACTGTTCATGACGCTTCACCAGTTTCATTATTTTAACACTTTTCTCACCATATGTAGTTCTAAATCTTGGGCTGACCTGTTGCCCTATAATCTGTTCTATATTGATACTAAGTAGGTCATTCCTACATTTGTTGACTGCTTTTCCACTGATGGTTGTTTTAGGTCACATGATTACAACATCTCTTTACATTAGCTGTTGCTTTTTAATGTTTAATCATTATGAGTTGTACCATTCTCTGACTCTCTTGAGAGCCAATATAGTATTAATTATTGATGACAACTCTGGTCTGAAGACTGTACATGATAGCACTATTCAGTTATGAAAAAATCAATACAGAAGAATTGTGTCAAATCATAAGTAACTATGAAGCAAATATTAAATTCATAATAATCCAAAGCCAAATGCCAAGTGGATTAATACCATTCCCCACCACCAGTGATTATTATTATTACACCTTGGCACAAGCTTTAAGCTTTACCAGTTTGTAGTATTTATTGCATACATATTTGAGGAACTAGTTAAAATATCACAACATTTTAATCCAGTATACATATTTGAGATGTATAAAATGCTTAGGTATAACTTTTATTATTTTTTAACTTAGTAGTGTGACTTTTTTTTTTAATTGTCAAAACATGTTTGAGTCACTTGGTTTAATAATATGTTTAGTTCCTGTGATTAGCTCTCCAAATTTCCCATGGAAGCATATTGCTGTGTTTGGGCTAAATGGAAGAGAAAGCCTTTTAAACAGGGTGAAGGGGGAATACGTCCCTGTAATTTTCTCACTTTCTACTTCTGTTATACAGCTTCTATTTATATACATTTAAACAATGTGAAGGACCTATCACATTTTCAGAGTTATTCAGCTGCTGACTGCAGTAACTTTCTATGAGTGTTCCCTTTAAACTGTTAACTTGTGTCCATTGTAAAAGTGAAAGCAAAGCCATTCTGAGATTGTTCTACTATTTCCTACTTTAGTCCTTATTTAAGTCCCTGAGATGTCTTTTATGTGAAAGTTAAGTCAATAAAACACTGTTTTTACATTTTTCTATTTTGCATGTAACAAAATGAAGATGGGTATTGTTTTTTTCTTCTGTCTTCTGCCTTGGACATTCCATTAGTAAGGCTTTGCAAATTAAATGGATGCTTCCTGTCCATGAAGCTAGGGATAGCATCCGTCTTTGGATGGAGTTCCACAACATTTGCAGTGTAAAAATTACCTGCTAAGGAGACTAGCTGTGCAAGGCTCCACAAACTAAACAGGCCCCTCCCCCAACCCAAGGAGTTTGTGTTTCTTTGGATTCCCAGGGCATTTACAGTATATACCATACTTTAAAATACAGCGTCTGTATATGGTCCACACTACAGGGCTATATTTCCTAGTTTAAGACTATGCAAGAGCGGTTTCCTCTATGCATAGTACCACTTGCTTGAACTAACTAGGTTAACTTTGCTACCCTGCAAAACTGCTTTGTTATCTTAGAATTGAATTCTCCTGCTTACTTGGACTGTATCTACTTTTTCTGCCTACCCTAGCTATATTTTCCTTCATGATATCCGGTCATGTTTTGTTCTTGGGTATTTCATGATCTACCTTCCTCTGCTATAACGTTGACTCTCCTAGGATCCTGTATGTTTCCTTATTCTTTTGTTACCAGTGTCTCAGCTGCTGCTACTTTCCTGCTGTTAAATGTACTAAGATTTTCTCCAACACTCTTCCATCCTGCCATAAGTATTAGAACATACCGTTATTAAAGGATAATGGTCGTTTTTGTACATCTTTATTGGTTTGCTTCACAGTTATACTTTGTGTTTATTCTAAGGCTTTTTTTGATTGTTAAAGTGATAGTTGTGGTTTACCTGCTCCCATTGGGTCAATGTGTAACAGGATAGTACTGCATACTGTTTTACAACGTGTTTCCTGGTCAACTTGTGTAGCAGCTAATATAAAGGTTGATTTGATTCCCGTGCCATAATATAAAGTAGAACCATGGTGCCATTTACACTGCAACTGGTGTACAATAGTATTGCTGAATGGAAACTTGACAATTCTCCTTAGCATTACAGCCGCTGCTGTTCTGACTCTTACCTTTGTTAGAAATTGTCATTAAACTCTGCATCATTGTATGCAAGTTGAACTGCTCTTGGAAACATTGAATTACAAACTAGTTCCATTTTCTACACCATTACTATATCAGAGGTCAGCTTCATCTATTATATCATGGTTATACTTCAGTTAATGTGTTAAATGTTGCCATCTTTTTTATTGACTGCAAGTTAAGTATTGCTAGAAGGCTACTAAATTATTTTACTTCACACACTGTTTGTACAAACCTTTTGCTTTTACTGTTGGTGAGAAGCTCTAGTGTATTGATGGACAAAGGCTATTTTCATCAAAATCACAGCCTGTTGCTCATTGCCTCCTGGGCCACCATCCCTACTTATCGTAAAAGGGCCTTGTAAAACTCGGAGTTATTGTAATGTGTCATTGTCATCACTGCTGCTCTGATTCTGTACTTGATGATCTGTTTTTGTATTAGTGTGGCAACAATGCACCTGGCTATATTAACAAAAATGATGCTGTCCTCTCCCTAAAGCCAAGGACCTCATCTGTGTTTTTTTGGAGTACCAGTGCATTTACAGTGTACTCTGTACCTTTCAATGGTAGTAGCTCTGTAATGTCCCGACTACAACTGACATTTTATAGTTTAAGAGCTGTTCTATCTAGTCAAAGTATCAGTTGTTTGAATTGACTAAGTTAACTTTGCTACCTTAGGCACTACAGGAAGGTCCTGCAAAACCTTCTTTGTTCTCTTTCAGAACTGAATTATGTTTACTACTTGGGCTGTAGATAGTTTTCCTTCATGCTGTAGCTGTATCTGTTTTTCTTCCTCTCCTTTTGACATCTAACCCCATTTTGTCTATTTTTCATTCTATTTACCCTTTTCCATTTTCTGCTGTAAATACATAGACACACACACACACACACACACACACACACACACACACACACACACACACACACACACACACACACACACACACACACACACTTTCTCTGCAGTGTACACTCAGAATGAACACATTTCCATTTGACTCACTGTCTTCCCTCTCTTTACTGATAAGTTTTTCCATGAAAAATAAATAAAAAATACAGTAGCCTGCTCTAGTCTGCTTGCTAAATGAGGCTTCACTACATTCTCTATCCTGCCCCCATTCTGAGCCAAACAAATTTATTTTTAAGCTTGTTTACCAGGGTATTCGAATGACCTCAATAGATTTGCAGGCACAGCCTGTGTGAAACAATTCTCATAAAAAAATAAAATAGAGCTAATACAGAAACATGAAGTAATCATAGAAGGTACAAAGGCCAGCAGACAAATGAAGCAATGGCTGAATGTTAACAGAGGAGGAAAACATAGTAGTAGTAAATATGGGAGGTGAAGAGAAGGTGGCAGTTAGTGATGCAGGTGAGGGGGGAGGTAGGTAGTAGTTTGTGCCAAATACTTGCAGTCAGATTTAAGATGGGAGTGGCTTTTGAGCTGAAAGTGGGGAAAGAGGAGATTCCTTTTAGATGAGGAATAAGGGACTGCCAGAGTTTGGTGCAAGAATGGACAAGGAACCAGGTACAGTACAGTTTGGTTTAGGATATGGAATGAGGTGGGAGTCGCATACAGATTGTAGGCCGGTTTTATTATGAAATTTGGAAAGAATAGACAGGATGGTTGCTGGCTGCAGAAATTTGGAAAGAGAGACCATAGGAGTAGCTCAACTATGTAGGTGACTTTGCACTACCTTTTCTAAAGTCAAATGGCTCTGTGTTATTCCAGAAAGGGGAGCTGGAAATGGCAGGAGGACTCCTTTGCCTATTGCAGCTATTGATGCCCTCGAGAAAAAGAAAATATTTTATAGGACCAGAATACTATAGAGTTGACCTTTTGCCTGGTGTTTTCATCATATTTATGGAAGTTACGTGACTGGTCCAGCCATAAACCTAGGTAATTAAAGAATGGGGTTGTTTCCATTGGGTTATTATTGAGATAAGTGATGAAATTTTTAGGAGTTTTTTTTCAGCTTTTATGAGGCTCCAAATAACATATTTTTTTTGTTTTAGAGGGGTTAGGGGTAGCTTATTGTTTAGCTAAGAATTAAAGGAGTGGATGTCATTTTGAAACTGAGTTTGAATCACTAAATATGAGCCATTTTAATCAATGAATAACCATGTCGTCAGCATAGAGTGATAGGAATGTTGGGAAGAGCACAATTAATGACCAAAAGCAACAGTGGATAACTATAGAGCCCTGAGAAACCCCTTTGGTAAGAGGTGCTGGAAGTGACAGGGATAATCCAATTTTGACTATGAAATACCTATTTATTAAAAAACCTTGGAACCAAGTGACAGTACTGGAGCAAACGCTGATTACTTGGGGAGTAGGAAGGAGGGGCTGGTCAGTTAGATCCAAAGCTTTGGTAAAGTCAATGAGCAGAGGTGCTGGAAGCTGCTGAAGACTGGGGGGTGGAGGATGAGAGGGGCACTTACTGATCTAAAAAGGGAAATTTTTTTAAAACTATTTACTACCACAACATAGGCACACACACACCCCTTAAGTTCAGAAAGCAGAAATACCTTGTTAAAAATGTCTATGGTACATGCTGAAGTGGGACTTGTACTCAGTTACTGGATCAAGGTCATAGTGAGGCTGAAGAAGGCAAATCTGCTTTTAGTCGGTACACTTTTCAGTGATGGTGTGTTTTTATAATTTCAGTCACTCTGATAATGTCTATATGCTACAGCTATACTAGAAGTTTAAGAATTAGCCATTCTGTTAGCCTTATTTTCTGTCCATTTTAAGACATAACATTGTTGTTTTTTGTTCCTTCTGTTAATTTTTTTTTCTATATTCATTACTGCAGTACATCGGAAATAACTGCCAAAATAAACAACACAAAATATGACAAGTAGAAACCAAATATTTCTTATACACAGGTGAAAAGAATTAATCCCTGGAAGAACAAAAGTATTGACTAGTGATACTACTTTAAGGAAAATGGATTCCTAAAGCTTCTGCTAAGACATGACACTAATAAATCCAGAAAAGACAATAGAACCCCTGAGTAACATAGAAAATGCTCAAGTCTTCCTTCCTTGGATGGATATGATGTCACACATCTGTTTAACACTAACAGTCAAGAAGTTCATTGTGTGATGAAGCATGCAGCTAAAAAGGCACTTGGAATGTGTTTTTCATTTGAGGTGAGGGAGTTGCTAAATTAATCTAAAAAGTGCAGTCAAATGTGGGACATAGTAATTTTAGGGCTATTTATTGCTGGGGGGGATTAATGGAGATTACCAAAATTGGGAAAGTAAGTGCCTGAGGCCTGAATACCCATAAATTAATGGGTGAAATGGAAACTCAGAAAGAGCTAAAACTGTGATATAAGGCTTACGTGCCAGATTAATTACTTTCAAGAGTTCTCAGAGAGACAACAGATGTCATAAATGACCCTTGTTTTACTTGTCTAAAGAGTCATTAAGGTATGGAGTAGTTCCTACTACAAAGGAAGGCACAGGTGATACTATCTTTTAAAAAAAGAAATAGGAAGGCTCTTGAAAATTACAGGCATGTAAGCTTGACTTCTGTGATTTGTGAGACACCAGAAAGGGCTTTACAAAGGAAGTTTGAAAATATTTCTGCATATACCTCCATTCATACACTCTGACAATACTTTCACAAGCAGCAGAAATACCTCCGTTCAGAAAAAGCTCAGGCACCAGTTAGAAAGCAGACTCTGTTCGTACACTCCAACCAGACAATACCTACACAAGCAAGCAGAAGCCAGCTCCATTCTGTTTCCTTCCCAAACTTTCCCCGCTTGCAGCCGTTCATTCAAACAGCCAGCTGGAGCTGATGTCATCGCATACGTGATGACGTCAGCTCAAAAGCGCGAAAGAAAAAATTTTGAAAACAAAATCGGGAATGAAGGTATGGTTGAGAGGTATGCTTGCAACTGTTAAAGTGGGGGGGGGTCTCCCTCGCTCTATGGTTCCGGCGCCCAGATCAATGAAGAATGCTCCTGAAAGGTTTTCTTAATTCATGTTGAGAAAGAACTCATCTGTAAGTGACCATAGTGCTGTCATTATGCTCTGGCTAGCCTTGAATTCATGCTTTTCAAGAGTATGACTGTGGTATTCTTGGATATAAATGGACAGTAGGTTGTATATTAGTTTCTCAGTTATTTTCCCCTGTGTAGGGAGGATGGGATAAAGCAGAAGAGGCATGCATTCTCTGGCTAAGGCTGTTTGGGAATGAGTTTGACAAGAGAAGTTTTCCATTGTCTCGTTTGTGTTTTGTGTTGAAAATAAGTTATACATATGGAGAAGAGGTGCGGTAAGGAAGTTTTGCATTGTGAGATGAACAAGGAGAATAGATTTGTCTGCACTAGGGTTAAGTTTTCTAGTACGGCTTCAAGGTTTTTGAGCAATTTTCTGAAAATAGAAGAGGAGGATAAAGAGGGGTGGCTGGGTGAGTTGGGGAGAGGTAGAGTTTGTGGTACTAGGGAGGTGGCTGAATTCCTTGAGAAAATCTGAGACTGAGCTTCAGCCTTGTGAGGTCTGGATGGTGATAGAGAAGGAAGGTAGGACCTCTGGATTTCTAGCTTATGAGGAGTTTGTCTTCCTGCCAGAAGTGTTTGAGTTTGTCTAGCAGAGCCATTTTGTGTTTGAAATACTTGGTTTTGTGCAGTTGTATGACTTGCTTAGCTAGGTTGTGCAGAGAAGTAAAGGTGGTATGGTTTTCTGATGGAGGGGTTTTCTTTCCATGTAATTTCACACATTGTCTCTAAGTGTGAGCACAGCTTTCAGCTCAATGGATAGCTAGGGGGTGTTGTACCTAAAATGATGCTGTGTGAGAAAGGAACATTTGTCTAAAATTTGAAGGCAGAAATGTGTAAGAGCTGAGGTAGCTAAGCTGGGGTTCTGCAAGTTGGTAATGGGAGACCAATTGTTGGTTACTAGGTGGTTTTGAGGATTTCAGTATTGGTAGTCGACAAGAATCTGAAGGTTTGGAAAGGCAGTTTTGGTGACTGGAGGATAATTTTGGAAGTTTACTGGGAGTGGTTATTGTATGAGGATGAAAGGGCAGATATTGTTAGTGGTAGGGTTATTATAACCAAGAAGTACCAAGGTTCGGGTAGTGTTCACCCAAAATACAAACTGGTGCCTGCACGCCAAAGAATACAAATGAACATCTGTTTACTTATGTGACTCTAATTGTTATCCATTTAAGCTATAAAGTCTTTAAAGGAATATTTAAATCCTCAACACAGTGTCAACCATATTCCACTGCTGCCAGATTTTAGCCTAATTTAGTCATTTATTACTGCATTATTCCATAAGCAGTGTTACAGGTAAATTTCCTGCATAGTTTGGTGCCTAAGATGGTGGTAGAATTACAGTAATGAGAGTAATGTATATTCTGCTCCAGGATTGGTGCTTCAGTGTTTTTACAGCTGTTTCTATTCAAGTTTTACTGCTAGGGTCTTGTATTCTGCTTCTCATGTACCTGCTTAAAGTTGCATTCTGGTGCCTTTCTATTCCCCTGTTCTTTATCTGACCTACCTCTCACTGAGACATTAAGCTAAAGTTTCTGAAATTCTAACCTACCTGGTGTCATTGACGTGCAGCACAGTCTTTGGACTAGAGTTCAAATATTGAATTAATTTGATTAGCTTCTTGTAACTTGACTTTTTCCCAACCCTTTCAATCTTTTCCTGATCTGTGCTTTAAAACACTGTATATCTGGCTTCCACCCTTTATGGTATTGTGATTTCTAAAGTCCTTCTCTCCCTTTTTCATTGCTGTTGTCTGTTGTATACTTGAAATTACCTTGTCCAGATTAAGTTTTTTGGTAGCATTGCACTCTTAAGCAATGTGTTTTATGTTTTTACATTAAGAGGGCTGGAATAGTCCATCTAGTGGCAGGAGGTGGTGGCCTGGTCTATATGAGTTGGGAAACACAAAAGAAAATGTAAGTGTAGTCATTTCATTGGCCAGGGGACATAGAAGCCAGTTTCCTGTGCCTTAAGTGTCTGTATAAATTTGGGGAGTTTGCATGCCACTGCCCATCATGTGTTAATGGTTAGTAGTGCTCTGTGTAAACACAGACACCTAGAACCAATTTTTCCCTGTAAATCCACCTGTGAAACAGTACCACAGTGAGTATTGAGGATCTATTTTTCCCACTGAGTAGCAAGGAGCAGTTAGTTTGCATGTTGAGGGGCACTGCACCTTGAATTTAGTGTCGCATAGCCTAGTCTAGTGTCTAGATGCAAAAGCACCCTTATGTCAGCCTACTATTAACCCCTCATGCACTGTACCCTTATAGATCATGCAATAAAGGACCTAACATTGTAGATATGCACTTTTCAATTCCCCACCGCAAGTTTGGTGGATATGGGTATATTGAGAGAGTGAAAAATGTATGTAATATTCACTGATAACCATTTAATCTTCAAAGTAACAAAGACAATATGCAAGAGATGTATATACATGATGTCTATGGAGGCAAAAGTATTGTATGCAAACACTGGTAAGAGTCTGGTTGTCAGAAATGCCTATTATACTAACCATGCACAGTACACACCCTGCACATACACCTACTTATGCTGAGGCACTTAAATGCAATCTCCTCAAACCCCAAACACTTCTCAGACATTTCACCTGCAAACATTATCCTCAACAAACATGAAGGCCCTCAACAGAAGAACCTAACACTGCACATACAGCCACACCAAGTGCAGCCTCAACTACCAAGCCACTAGGGGAAGCCAGTATACTACTATTGACTCCAGTCATAAGGGACTCCATTGTATGACATACTGAAGCCCCATTCACCAGGCTGGACAAGGGGAAATAATGTTCAGTTGCTTATCATGGACCAGGCGCCAACAAGTTATGCATGCACTCCAATAATTTCACCACAGGTACCAGTATGATTGTAATAGTATATGTAGGTGCAAATGACCTGAGACATACCTCCATGGACTATCTGAAGGAGAGGCATTATGGAGCTCATATGTTACAGACTGTTAGGTGCCTAGCATTGAGCAGCATTCTGCCTTCACCTAGGATGATGCCTCAATATGAACAGAAGATGTAACTAAACCAACTGCTGGAATCCAAACAGAGAACGACTATAACAGAAATGTAGTGCTTTTGTGTGTATATAACATACACTTCTTCAAAATAAAGGTTGGGAGGGTGGCCTAATGGTTAAGATGTTTGCCTTACAAACACAAGGTGCAGGCTTTGAGTCTCACAAGAGTACTAACCTATGAATTTACAAAAACTCTGTTTAAATAGCCTACCAGTAAAATCACATAATCCAGCAACACACCTACACGTACACAAATCTATTCGTAAAGGCATCTTTCTCATAATATTAAATGTATAAGTATCTATATATATATATATATATATATACATTCCCACACACACACACACACACACACACACACACACTCACACACACACACACACACACACACACACACACACACACACAAACACACTAAGAAAAAAGCCTGCCCTACTGTTTCCCTAAAATGGAAGAATAAAATTCAAAAAATACAACATAATAAAATTAAATATAATAAGACATAAGTCGTAAAACACAAGCTATAGATAAGGACTCATTTAAACCTGGGTGTGAGGTGACATTTAATTTCAGTTGCCAATGGAACCATGTCACGCCACGGTCCTCCCAGCAAATTCTGCTGTATGGTGTCGATTCCAAAAAATAAAAAAAATGATCTGGATGTTTTTGTACATGACTATATAATGCATTAGCAGTTCTCCTCTGCTTGATGTCATAAATGTGTTCGTAAATACGTTCTTTAAAACTATAAATAGTTTTTCCAGCATAAAACCTTGGGCACATTTTACATAAAGCTACATAGATCATGCCCATTGATTTACAATTACAGAAAGTGTGTTCTTACTTTTATACCATTAATAAGGACCTCATGTTTCTCTAAAATGTATTGGCACAAATTGCAGGCACCACACTTATAAGTACCCCAAGTCCTTTCACTCTTCCTTTGGCTTTTCCTAGTTAGGGGTCGCCACAGCAGATCACCTGTCTGCTCATGATTGGCCGTAGAGTTTTACAGTGTTGAGTTGCTAGCACAGCGCCCAACCTTCCACTGAAGGCACACACATGCACGCTCTCACACCTAGGGCCAGTTTAGAGTGTCCAATCCACCTACAGCATGTCTTTGGGATGTGGGAGGAAACCGGAGCACCCAGAGGAAACCCATGTGACCACAGGGAGGAAATGCAGACTACAGACAGAAGGCACCCCAGCCGAGGATCGAACTGGAGAACCTCTTGTTGTGAGGTGACCACACTAACCACTGCACGACCGTGGCCACCCCACCCCAAGTCCTTTCACTAATAGTGGTATATAATTTGTCATCCGATTCTAACATGTTCTTGATACATTTAGCTTTTCTAGTGATAAATACTGGTTTAGTTCCCAAAATACAAAAATGAATCCACACCACAAACTGTTGAAAAACAAATATGCAGGACAAAAGTCCCTCGAACACCCAGAAATCTTCAGCTATTCATCTCTTTAATAAAAATGAACAAACCACGATACCACACTGTAATGTTAAGCACTTTTCGTCTGATTCAGTGAGCAGACTTCTTCAGACAAATAACAGTGGGTACAAAATAGCTTTTATACTAAAATATACTTCCCTCCACCCCATAATTACTCAATTAATCAATACAAAATCAATTAATCAAACAATGCATCCTTAAACTTATAAAACTAAACTAAAATTCATTCATTTAAATCATCTATATCAACCTTAATATTAAATAAATACATCTACTGCAAACATATAACATAATAAAGCAATAATCAATCAAGTTTTCATAATGTTTAAAAGTTTAAAGGTTTTAAAGAATAAATACATATAATTAGAATAATTTACATAATTTAAGTAATTTAATTCCAGAACCACAACCAACAACATTGAACCCTACATTCACTATAAAGGTTAACACTTAAATGTGTAAAATTGTATTAGTGTATATATTTAATCAACCACTATTGTAAGAACTACAAATATAAAGCAGCAACTATGTATAAAACATAGAACAGAACTCCTTCTCATAGCAAAAATCACCTATATAGATTAGTTCAGTTTCAGTAAATATTGTATAGAGCAACTATCATTAATACCAGGGAAATGGCAAGCATCTAAGCAAATCTGCCACATCAATTCTCTTTTTTCTAATAATAGAGATCTCGGACCACCTCTTATCTCTCCGGTTACATGGTCAATTACTCTAAACATAAAACTGTGTGTGGGGTTAGTTTTGATGTGGACTAATGCATTTTCGACCTTGCCTTTCCTAATATAGTAAAGGTGCTCATACACCCATTCCTGCAGTCTATGATCAGTTTTATCAATGTAGAATGCAGGACATAAGTTGCATTGAGCAAGATATACTACATAGGTTGTGTTGCAGTTATACTTGCCTGACAAGGTCTTGTAACTACAGTCCCTAATATTAAATGAATACCCTATACTCATATGTTTACAAAAATTACAAGATGCACATTTACTCATCCTAGGATTCTTAATAACTTTGTTTCATTTCTATAAAATTTTTCAAGGTCATACCTCCCTTAAAAGTGAAAGCGGGACATTCATAGGTAGGTACTAGGCTATTGGCCCAAGGGCCTACGCATGCCTAGCCAACAAGGTTCCCTGGCTTATGCCACCCAAGAAAGTTATTTACCTGTGCCGCTGTTGACCAGAGACACAGAAGTGATCCCCGGGGTGTATTTCCTATTTCCCATCCACTCATCAAGATTTTTCTTGAAGAGTGCTAATGAAGAACTTTGCTTGACATAGATGGGTAGCCTGTTCCAAAGTATTGGAAGTCTCTGGGACAGGAATCTATCCCTCCAGCATGTCCTGTTTATTGTGGTGACAAGGTTTAGGTCCCTAGAGCATGTAGCTCGGAGGGATTGGGATTTCTTTAGGTGTAGCATGTCCAACAGCTCTGGGTTTGACATAGCTTTATATGTTAGGCAGCGATCACCTCGGAGTAGGTGATATGCTACGGAGTAAAGCTGGAGTTTTTTGAGACCGTCAGTGTAGGGCATTTGTTTGAGGCCAGTAATCCTCTTTGTGAGGTACTTCTGTGGCCTTTCCCGCTGCTGCAGATGTCTTGTGAGGTACATTCCAAAAGGGGCGTTGTACTCTATAATGGGTCTAATGAGTGTCGAGTAGAGAGGAACAATTACCTTTTTTTTCCTGGATGAGAACGTTTTTATGATGAGGTGTGCCACGTAGAAGGACTTCCTGACTACTGTGGCGATGTGACTATCAAAGGAGAGACTACTGTCCACCTGGGTCCCAAGGCCTCTTATCACACATTCGGTGTTAAGTAGATTGCTACCTATGTGGTAGTTCATGGGTGCAAAGTTTTTATGAAAGGGGATAACACTGCACTTTTTGGCATTGAGCTTGAGGCGATGGCTCTGACACCAGTCATCTGTCTCAGCGGGGCCCTTCTGTAGGATGTCCACATCATTTGGGGACTTGACTATGGCTCCTAGTTTGCAGTCATCTGCAAATTTCATTAGCCAGATGCCTTCTGTGTTAGCCTGTACTTCAGAGAAGTAGATACCAAACAAGAGAGGTCGCAGGATGTAACCCTGTGGTACTCCACTTGTCACTGCTTTGAGGTCAAATGTGGAGTCTGCAACTTTTACAGTGTTGGTTCTGTCAGTGAGCCAGTTGGCAACCCATCTTGTGACGTAGGGATTTATACCTAGTTTAGTGAGTTTAGCTATAATTCCAGAATGTGGGATGGTGTCGAAAGCCTTGGCGAGGTCAAGATAGGCTGTGTGAACCACCTTACCTTCCTCTACGGCTTTGGTGACTGCCTCAAAGAAGTCAGTCAGATTTAGGAGGCATGATCTGCCTTTCACAAACCCGAACTGGGTGGGCTACAGAGTTTGGAGGCTACCAATGTCTTTGTTTATGAGTTCCATGATGATACATTCCATGGCCTTGCAGACCAGGCTCATCAGGCTAATAGGTCGATAGTTCCCGGGATCAGTGGTGGCTCCCCCTTTGTGGAGTGGGATACCTGTTGCTGTGGGCCATTCAGTGGGCACAAAGCCTGATGCAAGGCTATTATTGAACATGGTGCTTAAGTGGGGAGCCAGTTCGTTCTGAAGTTCATGTAAAACGCAGCCTGGGATGTTGTCCGGTCCCATGGATGCTGTGTTTTTGGCTTTAGAGAGTGCAGCTTTTACTTGCGTAGTTGTGATTACAGGGCTTTGCATTCTTCCTGTATAGATATGGGCCCTTTAGGGGGTGGGGGGGTAAAGTTAGCACTGAGCCTATCTGCCAGGATGTTGGCAATATCAGTTGGTTCTGTAATTTTCATGCCGTTGTGCTGTAACTCAGAGCAGATCTGGGTGTTGCCATCGAGATTCTTGACATAGGTATAGAATGCTTTGTGGTTGTCCTTAGAATTAGTGGTGATTTTGTTTTCATAGCTATCTTTGGTGGATCTTATAAGAGATCTCAGCTTCTTACTGAGGCTGACCAGGGAGCTCCTCCACTCATGGAATTTTACTCTTTTGCAACAGTTTCTTCCTTCTGTTGTACAGTTTGGTTATGGCAGAGGACCACCAGATTGGCTTCCTTTTTTTGCAGGATAGCGTCTTGGTTCTGTTTGGGATAGCACAATCCATGCACTGGTGTAAGTGCTTATAGAGTAAATTTGTGTAGGATTCAGCGTGAGGCTTTTTGGTGTTATTGTGTAGGATTCAGCAGTCGTAACTGTATTGTCCATCTGCATGAGTATCATGAAATTCACCACTTCTGTCTTAAGAAGCATGAAGTTGGCTTTGGAGAATTTTTTTACCATGGTTTCCTTAATGAGGGTTTGAGGCGGGATGTGGATATCAAGGGTGATTAGCTTATGGTTGGATCGGACCAACGAGGAGTTGACTTCAGGTGTGGAACACCGGTCACGCATGTTGGTAGTGACTAAGTCTAGGATATTTTTGCCCCTGGTGGGGGTGTGGATAAGTTGATCCAGGGCAATGGAGTTTATGAATTCCAGAAAGCATTGAGCTAAGGAGTTGGTACATAAGCATTTTTCCCAGTTAATGGTGTGGTAGTTGAAGTCGCCCATTATTAGGGTGTTTTGTTGAACCCTAATATTTTCCAGTACATCAAGAAAAGAGGAGTGGGAATCCTGGGACATGGTGGGGGATCTGTAGCAAGCTTCAATTTGGATTGCAGTTTTGCCCAGAGTTAGTTGCACTTGGATAACTTTGGATGCATTATGCTGAGCAACTAGCTTGGAGGTGTGGATATCCTTAATGAATATGGACACACCTCCACCTTTGGTGTTTCGGTCCAGGTTACATGGCCGAAAAGTGTGGTATGAGTTATAGCCTGGTAGTGCAGAGGTGCTCTCATGAGCCTTGAACCAGGTCTCAGTCACTGCACAGATATAAATGTTCTCCATTTTAAGGTGTGCCTCAAGTGAGTGCATTTTGAGATTTAGACTTCTAGCACTGAGTAGCATTACCCTCAGTTTTTGCTTGCCTGTTTCTGCTACGGTGGTGAATTTGTCATTTGAACCTTGTTTAAAAAAGGAACTATAGGGGCAGCAAGAGCCTTAGCCAGTATCCGGATGTAGACCCAACAAGGTACGTAATTCCAAGTTGTCACTTAAAATGTTCCAGTTCTTCTTTATAATTGAGATAATGTGTCCACTTTCAGGACTATATGTTAAAATAAATGATAATGGTGACCTATTGGCCTTTTGGATACTATCCATCTTGTTACACGGTAAAGCTGTACCTTGTAGTAATGGTATATAAAATCCATTAGATCTTTTATACATCATTTCATCCATCATTTCATTGATAAGTTCCCCCGCGTAACCTCTAGCAAGGAACATTTCAGCTATTATTGCATTCTACTGTAAATTCACTATCAATAGTTACCATCCTCGCTGCTCGGACTAGCTGTCCTTTTATTACGGATTTCTTCTGGTGAAAAGGTTGGGAACTACTGAAGTGTAAATATCTATTTGAAAATGTGTCTTTCCTGTGAATCCTGGCTGCTAATCTCTTCGGAGTTTAATCTTTGAACACTTCAATATCTAAATATGCTATGGCCGCTGTGTTAAATGTATAATTAAAATTTAAGAATGTGGTCATTTGGTTTAAATATTCAATGAACCTTTCCGCTTTGTCTAAGCTCCCCTTTTACAAAATAAGAACATCATCTAGGAAGCATGTGTAAAGCAGAAATTTGTCTATCAGGTGACTTTGTGTAAGAATGTATTCTTTCCCAAAGAACCATCACTGAGTTGGCAAAGCTGGCCCCAAATGAGGACCCTATTGCCACCCCATTTTTTTGTAAATATAATTGATCATCAAATATAAAGCAATTGTTTGTTAAAACAATATCTAATAAGATGTTAACTAACCTGATCTCACTTTCAAGGGTGCCTTTCATGTGCAAAAATCAAAGAACATAATCAATACCTTCTTCCTGGGGGGGGGGGGGGGACGTGTACAAATCCCTAATGTCTATAGTTAAAAAATTGAAAACGTCCTCCAAAACAAGTGAATTTAATTTACTTAAGACCATGAGTCTTTACATATCTGTTCTTCCTCCACAAGATATTTCTTCAAGATATTGTCTGTTGCTTTCGCCAAAGGATAGGTTACACTCTGGCGAGCATGAACTAAGGGCCTCATGGGTGGATCCATTAGGGATTTGTGTATTTTCGGTAATCCAAATAACACTGGTATCTTTGGGGCTGGCATAGTTAAATAATTCAACATAGATAAATCTATAAGTTGTTCTATAAACAAATCATTTAGATGTTTTTATTTTCCTATAAGCTGTATTAAATTAATTTAGACTGACTTTAATATACGTGTCAGTACTCAGCAAAGACCCCAACTTTTGGATATACCAATCTTGCCCCATAACTAGTCCACCTCCCTTATCAGGTTTAAAAGTTCTTATAGGTAAATGATAAAAGTCAATAAAGGCTGCCCAATCATTCCTATCCACATTCTTAACCTGATTCCGTTTCTCTGAATGTAGTTTCTTAAAATCAATTTCACAAACTTTCTCAAATGTTGATAACAATGGATGGCTAATAGGGTTAAAGGTACTAGAGATGTGATATTCCAATACATCAATTTGTTCCCCTTTAAACAACACTTGCAAGTTTAGTTTCCTAATATATTGTTTAAAATCCAAAATTGTGTGTACAATATCCATAGATTTAGTAGGCACAAAAGAGAGTCCCTTCGCTAACAATTCCACCACACTAGATTCAGTCTGGTAAGATGTAAAATTGTATATAGCAAAGTCACCTCCCCGGTTTCTAATTATAGTCAAAGGGGGAGCCAACTGTTCACACACTTACAGATCTAAATCTGTTTCAAAGTGCATATCTAACACAGTATTTTTAACCTGCTTAAACATAGTAAGCGACTCATCTGGGCCAGTAGGCCCAGTTTCGGTGGTTGTATGTCTTAACGTAGCACTAGGAATTACATTCAAACCATCATAAAGGTCATGTTTATTAAGTTGTAAGGGTTGAGACAAAGAGACATTCATCATTGGTTCTAAACTATTAGATGCACTTAAAATTGATGGTATAACTTTCCTAAACTCATATATCCCTAACCCCTCCATGTGAAATACTGACTTTGAACCCGGAGTCTCTATTTGCGACTCTCTATTAAATTAACAATATAACTTTTCATTTCCCTGATAGGGTCTCCCTTCCCTCTCATTTGTGTTGTTTTCACTTTACTCAACCCCTTAACAGACAGTACAATGTTGTCCGTCAGTCCGCTTGAATAACCATCCAGCATGTCATTTAAACTTAAAACATTTTTATTAAGCAATTCAACCCTGGAGAAGTCCCCTTATTTGTGGAGTAACTACTGATGGAATCCTAGCGATACAAGGGTCGCTCCTATTACTGAGTTCAACATTTGAAACAGAAAAACATTCTAAATCTGTTATAGAGTTCATCGGAAAGTGGGCCATAGAAATCCTAGATGGACTATCTGGTAATTTAAACAAACAATTAGTGCCTTTCAGGTTATATACAATCACAGTACCTGAAACATTTGTGTTTCTTTCCAATTCAGTCCAGGCTTCACAAGGGTTACCTCTTCCTAGTGTTGCTGTTTTTTTGCTGTTGAACATTTCTCCCTTTCTGACTCTCGGCTCCTGGGGTCATTTATTGATTGGAACTTTCCTGTAAAAAAACATGATCCTCATTCAAGATCAATTTCAATTATAGGAAATTCATCCAGTTGGTCTAAATGCTTCCCTGGTTGCTCCATCCATTGATTTTGGGTATTAGTAGCTGCCAACATTGAACGTAAAGATGTCATACTCCACTGTACTGGACCATTTTGGCTCTGAGAGCATGGGGGGAATGGGGTAAGCTGTACAACTAGCGTATGCCTGAATGTTCTGTTGTAAATTTTTGAGTATAGTCAGTCTCAATTTATCAATATGCTTATCAATACTTTTAAAGCACCTGCTATAATCATATTTATAATGAGAGAATTCCATAGAATCACAAATATGTGCATTTATAATTTTAATTTCATCATTCAGGCAATTCACCATACTAGAATAGTGTTTACTAATGAGTTGCATCAGTTCGAAACCATGCCTGTTATTGTGAAAGGGGGAGCCTGGAATGAGACCCATAGGATATCAGGGTCTCAGTCCATTTGGAACAACTCCGTCCTTTAAACATTCACTGAAATAGGCTATTTCTAGCTGCAGTTCTTTAGTCTTAAACAGTTTAGCATCTAGCAATTTCAAATCAGTTGCTATCGGCATAGACGCCCCCGGGGATAATCTTTCATTAATTCCAGATACATTGTTGGTGATTTTATTTAACAGAGGAACAGTATTTAACCATTTAGAAACATCAAATCCGTTTGTATGGTCTCTATTAAAATGGGAAGTCTCAGAATTTTGACCAAGGGGGGTATGTATAGTTTTACCTCTTACATGGGAAGTGTCAACCCACAAATTTGGGTTGTTAGTAACAGTAGCACAATTAACCCGCAGTGGTGGTGCTGTGGTAGCGTTGTCTCCTCACAGTAAGACGCTGTCCAGTTTGATTCTCAGCTAGAGCATCTTCTGCATGAAGACATGCGTGGATGGGCGTACCTTCGTTGAAGGTTGTGCATCAGGCCTGGCAAGCCAGTATGTAAAACTTAACTGCCAATCATTAGCGGACCGGAGTTCTGCTGTGGGGACCCCTAACCAGGAAAAGCCAAAAGACACAAACAAAGTAACAGCAGCACAATTAGTTGAAGGTAGGATAGTATCTAAGCATTCTGACAGTGTCCAGTCATTGGGAAAGCATGGCTAGTAAGCCTAGTAAGGTTCCCAGTTTCATGTTGGCTTATAGAGATCCTGGGAATCCGTGCTGTTCCCGCTAGCCATCAAACGAAGTACAAAAATGAATCCACACCCCAAAACCTTTATCTTTTTAAACATTATGAAAAATTGATTGTTTATTGCTTTATTATGTTATATGTTTGCAGTAGATGTATTTATTTAATATCAAGGTTGGTATAGTTGATTTAAATGAATGAATTTTAGTTTAGTTTTTTAAGTTTAAGGATGCATTGTTTGATTAATTGATTTTGTATTGAATAATTGAGTAATTAGGGGGTGGAGGAAAGTGTATTTTAGTATAAAAGCTATTTTGTACCTATTGTTATTTGTCTGAAGAAGTCTGCTCCCTGAACCAGATGAAAAGCGCTTAACATTACAGTGTGGAATCGTGATTTGTTCATTTATATTAAAGAGCTGAATAGCTGAGGATTTTGGGGTGTTCGAGGTGCTTTTGTCCTGCATATTTGTTTTTCAACAGCTTTAAAGTTTGTTAGATACTTTCCCCTGCCAAACAATATGTGTGGCAGAATGAAGACTTTAACAGCTTTTAAGGTTCTTTGTTCTCACCAGAGACCCTTTGTTTCTGTGTGCTGTCTGTCAGAGTTAAGCACTTGCCAAAACATTTTACTCACTTACACTTTTCTATGTCTAGTGGTACATGGAGCAGATAAAACCTCATATATTACAAACTGTTATGACTGGGTTACCAATCATAGCCCTTTATTATGCATTCCTAACATAGAAGCCAACATTCACCTCCTGAGTTATGTCTGTTCCTAGAGCAAGCTGTTAAAACAGACTTCACTGAATGCTGATCAAGCTAGTATCAGATACTAATCTAAAATAAAAAAAAAATGATATGTCTTGAGAAATCATGTATGGCATGACCATTCATGGCATCCCAGAAGGTCTAAGATAAGGGGATAGCTTGCAGTATGAGAAACATTAGCTTGACCCCATGCTGTGTGAATCCATCTTACTCCTGTGGTACAAGGACCATTGCATTCACAGTAGCTGAAAAGGCAGCAGTCTTGCCTTCAGTGCTGGAGGATCAGGAGGCTGTGGATTTTATTCCCACACCAGGTGGTTGGATTAATTACAAAACTGACACTGCAGTGCAGCCTAAGGGGAGTCCTGTACTCCTGCCGGTGCTCACCATCTATTGGATGAGATTTTAAACTGAGGCCCCATCTATGTACGCTGGCAGCACCTCAGGAGGATGTCAAAGATTCCAAGGCACTTATTCAAACAAAGTAGGAAAAAGTTCCCCAGTCAATATGAACACCACCTGGGGTCTAACTTGAAGTGTCCGGTTCGATTCTCAGCTAGAGCGTCTTCTGCGTGGAGACATGCGTGAATGGGCATACCTTCGTTGAAGGTTGTGCGTCAGGCCTGGCAAGCCAGTATGTAAAAATTAACTGCCAATCATTAGTGGACCGGAGTTCCACTGTGGGGACCCCTAACCAGGAAAAGCTGAAAGACACAAAGTAACAGCAGCACAATTAGTTGAAGGTAGGATAGTATCTAAGCATTCTGACAGTGTCCATTCATTGGGAAAGCATGGCTAGTAAGCCTAGTAAGGTTCCCAGTTTCATGTTGGCTTATAGAGATCCTGGGAATCCATGCTGTTCCCGCTAGCCATCAAACGAAGTACAAAAATGAATCCACACCCCAAAACATTTATCTTTTTAAACATTATGAAAAATTGATTGTTTATTGCTTTATTATGTTATATGTTTGCAGTAGATGTATTTATTTAATATTAAGGTTGGTATAGTTGATTTAAATGAATGAATTTTAGTTTAGTTTTTTAAGTTTAAGGATGTATTGTTTGATTAATTGATTTTGTATTGAATAATTGAGTAATTAGGGGGTGGAGGAAAGTGTATTTTAGTATAAAAGCTATTTTGTACCTATTGTTATTTGTCTGAAGAAGTCTGCTCCCTGAACCAGATGAAAAGCGCTTAACATTACAGTGTGGAATCGTGATTTGTTCATTTATATTAAAGAGCTGAATAGCTGAGGATTTCGGGGTGTTCGAGGTGCTTTTGTCCTGCATATTTGTTTTTCAACAGCTTTAAAGTTTGTTAGATACTTTCCCTGCCAAACAATATGTGTGGCAGAATGAAGACTTTAACAGCTTTTAAGGTTCTTTGTTCTCACCAGAGACCCTTTGTTTCTGTGTGCTGTCTGTCAGAGTTAAGCACTTGCCAAAACATTTTACTCACTTACACTTTTCTATGTCTAGTGGTACATGGAGCAGATAAAACCTCATATATTACAAACTGTTATGACTGGGTTACCAATCATAGCCCTTTATTATGCATTCCTAACATAGAAGCCAACATTCACCTCCTGAGTTATGTCTGTTCCTAGAGCAAGCTGTTAAAACAGACTTCACTGAATGCTGATCAAGCTAGTATCAGATACTAATCTAAAATAAAAAAAATGACATGTCTTGAGAAATCATGTATGGCATGACCATTCATGGCATCCCAGAAGGTCTAAGATAAGGGGATAGCTTGCAGTATGAGAAACATTAGCTTGACCCCATGCTGTGTGAATCCATCTTACTCCTGTGGTACAAGGACCATTGCATTCACAGTAGCTGAAAAGGCAGCAGTCTTGCCTTCAGTGC
Organism: Protopterus annectens; assembly: GCF_019279795.1. Classification (NCBI taxonomy): domain Eukaryota; kingdom Metazoa; phylum Chordata; order Ceratodontiformes; family Protopteridae; genus Protopterus; species Protopterus annectens. Next base: position 278,372,604 of record NC_056743.1, read on the forward strand.
TGGAGGATCAGGAGGCTGTGGATTTTATTCCCACACCAGGTGGTTGGATTAATTACAAAACTGACACTGCAGTGCAGCCTAAGGGGAGTCCTGTACTCCTGCCGGTGCTCACCATCTTTTGGATGAGATTTTAAACTGAGGCCCCATCTATGTAATCTGGCAGCACCTCAGGAGGATGTCAAAGATTCCAAGGCACTTATTCAAACAAAGTAGGAAAAAGTTCCCCAGTCAATATGAACACCACCTGGGGTCTAACTTGAAGTGTCCGGTTCGATTCTCAGCTAGAGCGTCTTCTGCGTGGAGACATGCGTGAATGGGCATACCTTCGTTGAAGGTTGTGCGTCAGGCCTGGCAAGCCAGTATGTAAAAATTAACTGCCAATCATTAGTGGATCGGAGTTCCGCTGTGGGGACCCCTAACCAGGAAAAGCTGAAAGACACAAAGTAACAGCAGCACAGTTAGTTGAAGGTAGGATAGTATCTAAGCATTCTGACAGTGTCCATTCATTGGGAAAGCATGGCTAGTAAGCCTAGTAAGGTTCCCAGTTTCATGTTGGCTTATAGAGATCCTGGGAATCCATGCTGTTCCCGCTAGCCATCAAACGAAGTACAAAAATGAATCCACACCCCAAAACATTTATCTTTTTAAACATTATGAAAAATTGATTGTTTATTGCTTTATTATGTTATATGTTTGCAGTAGATGTATTTATTTAATATCAAGGTTGGTATAGTTGATTTAAATGAATGAATTTTAGTTTAGTTTTTTAAGTTTAAGGATGTATTGTTTGATTAATTGATTTTGTATTGAATAATTGAGTAATTAGGGGGTGGAGGAAAGTGTATTTTAGTATAAAAGCTATTTTGTACCTATTGTTATTTGTCTGAAGAAGTCTGCTCCCTGAACCAGATGAAAAGCGCTTAACATTACAGTGTGGAATCGTGATTTGTTCATTTATATTAAAGAGCTGAATAGCTGAGGATTTCGGGGTGTTCGAGGTGCTTTTGTCCTGCATATTTGTTTTTCAACAGCTTTAAAGTTTGTTAGATACTTTCCCCTGCCAAACAATATGTGTGGCAGAATGAAGGCTTTAACAGCTTTTAAGGTTCTTTGTTCTCACCAGAGACCCTTTGTTTCTGTGTGCTGTCTGTCAGAGTTAAGCACTTGCCAAAACATTTTACTCACTTACACTTTTCTATGTCTAGTGGTACATGGAGCAGATAAAACCTCATATATTACAAACTGTTATGACTGGGTTACCAATCATAGCCCTTTATTATGCATTCCTAACATAGAAGCCAACATTCACCTCCTGAGTTATGTCTGTTCCTAGAGCAAGCTGTTAAAACAGACTTCACTGAATGCTGATCAAGCTAGTATCAGATACTAATCTAAAATAAAAAAAAAATGATATGTCTTGAGAAATCATGTATGGCATGACCATTCATGGCATCCCAGAAGGTCTAAGATAAGGGGATAGCTTGCAGTATGAGAAACATTAGCTTGACCCCATGCTGTGTGAATCCATCTTACTCCTGTGGTACAAGGACCATTGCATTCACAGTAGCTGAAAAGGCAGCAGTCTTGCCTTCAGTGCTGGAGGATCAGGAGGCTGTGGATTTTATTCCCACACCAGGTGGTTGGATTAATTACAAAACTGACACTGCAGTGCAGCCTAAGGGAGTCCTGTACTCCTGCCGGTGCTCACCATCTATTGGATGAGATTTTAAACTGAGGCCCCATCTATGTACGCTGGCAGCACCTCAGGAGGATGTCAAAGATTCCAAGGCACTTATTCAAACAAAGTAGGAAAAAGTTCCCCAGTCAATATGAACACCACCTGGGGTCTAACTTGAAATGTCCGGTTCGATTCTCAGCTAGAGCGTCTTCTGCGTGGAGACATGCGTGAATGGGCATACCTTCGTTGAAGGTTGTGCGTCAGGCCTGGCAAGCCAGTATGTAAAAATTAACTGCCAATCATTAGTGGACCGGAGTTCCGCTGTGGGGACCCCTAACCAGGAAAAGCTGAAAGACACAAAGTAACAGCAGCACAATTAGTTGAAGGTAGGATAGTATCTAAGCATTCTGACAGTGTCCATTCATTGGGAAAGCATGGCTAGTAAGCCTAGTAAGGTTCCCAGTTTCATGTTGGCTTATAGAGATCCTGGGAATCAGTGCTGTTCCCGCTAGCCATCAAGCGAAGTACAAAAATGAATCCACACCCCAAAACCTTTATCTTTTTAAACATTATGAAAAATTGATTGTTTATTGCTTTATTATGTTATATGTTTGCAGTAGATGTATTTATTTAATATCAAGGTTGAAATAGTTGATTTAAATGAATGAATTTTAGTTTATTTTTTTAAGTTTAAGGGTGTATTATTTGATTAATTGATTTTGTATTGAATAATTGAGTAATTAGGGGGTGGAGGGAAGTGTATTTTAGTATAAAAGCTATTTTGTACCTACTGTTATTTGTCTGAAGAAGTCTGCTCCCTGAACCAGATGAAAAGCGCTTAACATTACAGTGTGGAATCGTGATTTGTTCATTTATATTAAAGAGCTGAATAGCTGAAGATTTTGGGGTGTTTGAGGTGCTTTTGTCCTGCATATTTGTTTTTCAACAGCTTTAAAGTCTGTTAGATACTTTCCCCTGCCAAACAATATGTGTGGTAGAATGAAGTCTTTAACAGCTTTTAAGGTTCTTTGTTCTCACCAGAGACCCTTTGTTTCTGTGTGCTGTCTGTCAGTGTTAAGCACTTGCCAAAACATTTGACTCACTTACATTTTTCTATGTCTAGTGGTACATGGAGCAGATAAAGCTTCATATATTAAAACTGTTATGACTGGGTTACCAATCATAGCCCTTTATTATGCATTCCTAACATAGAAGCCAACATTCACCTCCTGAGTTATGTCTGTCCCTAGAGCAAGCTGTTAAAACAGACTTCACTGAATGCTGATCAAGCTAGTATCAGATACTAATCTAAAATAAAAAAAATGACATGTCTTGAGAAATCATGTATGGCATGACCATTCCTGGCATCCCAGAAGGTCTAAGATAAGGGGATAACTTGCAGTATGAGAAACATTAGCTTGACCCCATGCTGTGTGAATCCATCTTACTCCTGTGGTACAAGGACCATTGCATTCACAGTAGCTGAAAAGGCAGCAGTCTTGCCTTCAGTGCTGGAGGATCAGGAGGCTGTGGATTTTATTCCCACACCAGGTGGTTGGATTAATTTCCAAAACTGACACTGCAGTGCAGCTTAAGGGGAGTCCTGTAATCCTGCCGGTGCGCACCATCTTTTGGATGAGATTTTAAACTGAGGCCCCATCTATGTAATCTGGCAGCACCTCAGGAGGATGTCAAAGATTCCAAGGCATTTATTCAAACAAAGTAGGAAAAAGTTCCCCAGTCAATATGAACACCACCTGGGGTCTAACTTGAAATGAGACCATTGACCTAGTGGGAATAACCCTGCCATTAAAATGTAAAGACAAATTCATTCTATGGATGCTATTAAGAAGTTTCACTATTGCTTGTTTACTGAATTATACATGCATGACACAAATGCAGGATGCTTGCAATCTTAGTTTGGACAAAGTGTAACTCCCTCTTTTTTTGACAATGACATTTCCTACCTTTCTACACTCTACAGAGAGTGTATGCAGATCAGAAATTCTGCATTTCTAAGAGGTTTAAAGAATACCTTTATATAAATTCATATACAGGAATGGAATTTTACATCAGATCGTTTTAATTGTGATAACTATACTGTATTCCAAAATGTGATGGCTACATCTATCTAGCTGTAGAAAAATGCTTTTATATTAGATTTGACTCTAGAAAATGAGATCCAGTATACAAACCCTTATTCACGCAGAGCTGTGCCCAAAATGAATGAATTGTTTTTATGATGTAAATCTTTTTAAGTTATGCTTTAGTCTGTGTATTTTTTCACAAAAAATAAATGTTTGATACAGTAAGTTTTATCAAAGTCTTTAGCAAACCTTAAATTAACTTTATAATCTTGAGAGTCAACTGTTAGTGTGGCAATGGAACGTAGTGTTCCCAATGCTTTAGAGTCATTTGTTAACCCTTAACTTTTCTATTTTTACACTTTGCATTTCCCTATGTTTATGTAGATGTTCTTACTAACTTGGTTTTACTTTTAGACCATTAATAAAGCCAACCCTGATCTTTTGACTGCTATAATAGTAAACCATTAACAAAAACAGAACAGAGAAGGAAGATAATTGTCTAGTAACTTCAGGTTGTATTGTTTTGGAAAAAAAAACAGAAGATTTTAATTACTGTATCAGTTCAGAATACTATTACTCTAGGAAGTGAAGATACAATGGTATGAGGTAGTTCTAATTTTATATATATATATATATATATATATATATATATATATATATATATATATATATAAACAATGGTGTATATTCCTCAATTCCAGGTTCTGAAATGGAGAAAAAAAAAGCTCTGTAATTCTGCATCAGGCAGAATCTTTAACAGAAATTTCTGGAAATGGTTGTATAGTTACCTATAAAATTATACCATGGTGTCATAAATGTTCTTAGTTCATGTGGGTCTGGAGATTTTGAAATACTGAACCCAATAGTCTCATTGAAAGTGCAAGTACTAAAGAATTATGAGCCTTAACATAATTCATTTCTTCCTCTGTTATTAACTAATTAAATACTTTGTTGTAGAACTTACAGCTGAATTATGTAAAATACATACAGTTGCCCCTAGTTAAAAGTAATGGTTACTTTGTGTGTACAGCATATATCCTGTTGACATGTAAAACAATTTGATATAGGTTACAGTAATGATGAATGTCAAGAATGGATATTCAAATTATATTTCATCCATCAACCCATCCTCAACCCCTTTTCCCATTTCTGCACATGAGGTCAGGATGTCACTTCAGCAGTGACAATCATCTAGAGCAAAGGTTTATACTGCTGGGTGGCTAGCCCTGCCGCGGTAATTAATCTATACCACACACTTGCACACACACTCACCCTAAGGCCAATTTAGAATGTCCAGTCCACCTGCTGCATGTCTTGTTAATGTAATAACATTCACAATGCGAAAAAAAAAAACTTCTCTGAAAGGTTTTACTCAAAAATGTTCTGAATTTTGGAAAAAATGAAGCGTTGCATTACATAAGAAATTATATTTTAAACATCAGCAACCTTCTTACTATCCAAAGTAGTAAGAATCTGCTCTATTACTACCTCTATTTAGATCTGTAAATGACATTTTATCTAGGACATGCATGCTAAGCTAACACAATTTGCAAAAATGTTATCCAAGAATAGCATTTAGTTAATATTTGAACAGTATGTGTTGACTTAATAAACTCAAATTATCAGATCCTGTACTCATAGACAAGTGATTTTAGGAATTGTATTTATTTAATATATTCATTAATCGTTTATCTAGGCATCTCAAAAGTGAGTGATATGAAACAGTTGTGTATGACACAGTATCTGTGTAGGTAAATCATTACTTGGACAAGAGAAATGGAAAAAGACCTGAAGCTCTAGTGAAAGCAAATTGTGTACGTGTGTGTGTGAGTTTAGCTAATACATTATTAAACATCAAATATGTAGTGGGATCCACAGGAATGCAAACATGGTTTAAGATCGATGACTTCTGGGTCCGAATATGATGGATGCACTAATCCCCATCAACATTCCTTTCTCATAGGGGGAGTAAGTGATAGATCTGTAGCAATTATCTCTTAGCCTGGTCTTGTTCATGAAGAATTCTATTTGTTCATTTCCACAGGTCAAGGGTCTGCTATCCCAGTAGACCTTGTACTTGCCTCTGCCATGCTTCTACACGATTTTGTATGTGATGGAGTCTGGGTCTACTTGTATCCAAAATGTTCAAAAGTAGTCAGTCTAATGCAGAAAGAAAATATGCTGTTGACAAAGTCCTTGCCTTGATATTTTTTCAAGGAATTGTCCGGTATGTCTCCTCAGCATATTGCAAAAATGGTAGAACTTCCTCTGACCAGTCATTGTTTAGTTGCTAAGTTGTCTTGCATGCCTCATCATAGTAGAAGAATGCATGACACTCAGTCATTGTATTTATTATACGGACGTGAGTATCAGTGCCATAAATGTTGACAAGCCCAGTGGCTATGGCTTAAGCCATAGATTTTGACAATAATGGAAGTAACAGCCTTTTACAGCAGATCCTTTAAATACTGTGCTTGATATTCGCAATGGCAACAGGTATAACACTGCACAGGATAAATTCAGGTGTCCCATGGTATCAGCTGTTCTCAATCATTTTGAGGAACAGATCAATGACATTTTAAGTCCTGCATGCTTTGGTAGCCATTGGTGTAAAATAAACATTTCATGCTTTCTTCATTTTTGATCAGACCATTGTAAAGAGTAAAACTGCTTGCAGGGATACCCCTTTAACAGGTATGCTCCATCTACAATCCACATAGAAGGATGATAACCCATTTACGTTTCCTGCTGTAGTTATAACAATAACACCAGCTATGCTATGTAGAAATGTCTGTACTTCTCTGCAGCTTCCACAAAAAATGATCCACTGTTTGAAGAGTAACTAGATCATAGCACAGCATGCCTCTGGCATGTTCTTTTGGCAGACATGGTTTATGACTTGTGCCATAGTCACGTTTGGCATAATCTAACCCACACCTGCAAATGCACCTATTGTGTGACTACTTGACAAGGCTGAGCATGTCAGATGGTCAGAAATACTTTCAAGCCTTGTAAATTTTCATACTGTATAAGGTCACCATGGGTCAGTCACACCATGCTGTGCAGTAGACTTCCAAAGTTCCTAATCATCTGCTCTACTAAGTTTAATCGCTCACCCCTTACATTTCTTAGTGAGTTTGCAGCAGCAGGCCCATAACTTATTCATTTATTCTCCTATGCTTTAAATAAAGGTATCCATCCAACAGCAACCTGTCTCTTCCATGTTGGTCGAGGGCACAGAGGCATACTACCCCAACAGTTCAGGAGGATTAGAACCATCATACATGTTTTCCTGTGAAGAAGACCTCTGCATTTGTCATTGCACCATACTGGGTAATTGCTGCTGCAGATGGGCTAAATGTGGGATTTGAAATTGCCACCATGGTGCTGCCAATAGTACAGCAGGAAAACATTGTACATAACTTCCTAACACCATGGTATGTATACAGCATGTGTATTTTTACTTCAACAGTAAAGCTGGAGTGTTGACTTCAAATTGCATGCCACATATGTCATCATATATGTTTATGGCATTGCACTGAAAACTGCATGTGGAATATATAACCTAATTGTGAATTACCTGACATGATCAGTATCTGGAATGAGATGGTTATCTTAAAGGTGGATGCATTTCTTCAAGTGCCACCTGAACATATGGACATCACCAGCCATATCTCACAACAAAACAGGTAAATACAAGAGGGGCAGAAGTTTTCATACTACAAAGGTTTACATGTTTACCACTGCAAATAATGCCTACAATATCCATGCTAGCAAAATGGATGCAGATGCAATGATAAATGATGAATTATTGACTATGTGCCTTAACAAAAAAATTACACCAACCAGAGTACTCCACAAAATTAAAAAATACCAAAACACTGACCTTTGTGAAGACAACCAAATTAATAAGATAAAAATAGACTGTTTTCATTCTACGTCAAACCTCAGAACATCCTCAGAATAAAAAATGTGCCACTTCCCGCAACCAATTTAAAGTGGAAAGGATGAAATAAATAACTACTGATTCAGAATTAAAGCAGTTTTGGACAATATATTACTTCTTTTCATCATAACAGCCTCTACAGTTTTGACTGAATGCATGTGATCATCTGCAATATAGAATAAACAGAGCAGCAAGTTTCATTGAAAATTTGTGCAGCATAAGCAACTCTTATTCCATTACCACAAGATAACTGGGGCTTAGGGGTCATTATAATGGCTAGTAGAAAAACATTGTTCCTCCCTTAACATTTTATAAAGTCTTCTTTGGTTATTGCAATGGTATATTAGAAGCTCCTGTTCAAACGAGAATGTAAACCCTTTATAAAAAGCTTGCAAACCTCTGGTATTGGTCTGATGATGTAATTATTTATGCTGGTGAGGTTGGGAATGGTATGTAACAGACTTATTGTATTGCAAGCTGTGTCCAGAAAAAAGGCAGTTGCTACTGTTGCATTTAAGCTATTTTATTGTCACTTTATATGGCTTTTCATTTACTATCAGAGTTTCATAATACTTCACACTCCATATCAGTGTAGAACTTGTTATGGTTTGGCCTTTAAAGTGAGCAGATTAGAGCCATAAGAAATATAACATGAATCATCTCTGTAGGGAACTAGATATACAACAAAATGACTGGGAGGTTGCGATGTTAGTTTCTTAGAGTTATTTCCCTTTTTCTTTAAAAATGGTAAATCTTTCAGCGGTTAATTTATGGAGGAGCAAACCATGCTAGTGACAATCTGATAATAGGTAGTTCAGTGTATGCCAATTGCCATTATATACAGAAATAAACGTTTAAGCTATACATTGATTAAGTGAAATGTTTAGAAATCCTCTATGCTCTGCAGTTGTAATAGATCCCTTAAAATATTTTAATTTAAAATTGTTATTATTTGCCTGACTCATTGAGTATGACACATGATCACATTACTTTTAGGTTTCCTAATCTTGATTTCTACTTAGTTTAAGGCATCAATCCATAAATTACTTGTCTTGATGTGAAGGGTAATATGATACCCAACTGAATAGCGTAGACCAAACTTCCCTGTCTATGGCATTAGTCTCCAGCTGAGAGATGAAATCCATCCATCATATCTTGTGTTTGCTCCCATAAGCAATTCTGTGTGACCAGTTGTATAATGCCTCCTATGGCAGACTCACAGGAGGCAGCCCTCATAAGGTCCTAAAAAACTTCAGCAGACTGCAACACAGAGCAGCAGTTACTGTCATCTGACATCCTCTTTGACTGATGCAATTTTAACTTTCTTAGGTAGAGTGATCCCTGCTAGTTGCATTCATGATGTCATCCTATTGGTCACAAGCGAAAGTTTATGACCATAGGTGAGCACAGGCATGTCGACTTAAATGGAGGCATTCATCCGATTACTCAGAGCTCCCTTTCTCTACCTCAAAACTCTGATGCATTGCCTGCAGTCATACAACTACTGTGTATACCCAAGTGGTCCCTGTCCCAAGTTGCCTACCTTCACATGAGAACTTCAAAATACATCACCCTCATCTTTTTAAAGCAACTGCTTCCATTCTTGTTATTTTTATTTTAGTGTAAAATACTGAACTTGGATTGGAGGTTTTGATATATATATGTGTATGTATGTATATATATATATATATATATATATATATATATATATATATATGTATGTATGTATGTATGTGTGTATATGTATATATATATATATATATATATATATATATATATATATATATATATATATATATATATATATGTCTATATATATATATATATATATATATATATATATATATATATATATATATATATATATATATATATATTTATATGTATATATCTATATATATATATATATATATATATATATATATATATATATATATATATATATATATATATATATATATATATATATATATATATATATATATATATATATATATATATATATATATATATATATATATGTGTATATATTTACATATATATATATATATGTATATATATATATATATATATATATATATATATATATATATATATATATATATATATCTATATATATCTATATATAGGTTCATAGGTTTATACTAGGCTATCTGCCCTAAGGCATTTATAAGCCTAGCCCAAATTTTTGTGGCTTACGCCACCTTATATGAAAAATACTGTGCCCATTAGTTTGTTGTGCCTCTGTCCAGCAGTGACACAGAGATGATTCCCAGGGTAAACCTACGATCTCCCATCCACAGGTCTAGATTTCTCTTGAACAGAGTCAGCGAGGTGCTCTGCCTCACATGGACCGGGATTTTATTCCACAGCATAGGGAGTCTCTGGTGATAAATCTATCCCTCCAGCACGTCCTATTTATATCCGTGCTAAGGTTTAAGTCGCTTGCTCTAGTGGTTTTGGTGGATTTGGAATTTTGAGGTGGAGCATGTCCATTAATTCGGGTTGGACATGGCCTTGTATGTCAGGCACATGTCACCTCTGAGCAGACGGTATGCGACTGAATAGAGCTGGAGTTTCTTTAATCTGGCAGCATATGACAGATTTTGGAGTCCCTTTATCCTTTTGGTGAGGAACTTTTGGGGTCTCTCCAATTGCTGCAGATGTCGGGTGAGATACATCCCGAATGGGGCATTGTACTCGATCATTGGTCTGATAAGTGAAGAGTACAGGGGAACAATAACCTCACTAGATCTGGATGTGAATCCTTTCATGATCAGGTAGGCAA
>NC_056743.1:278388102-278425602 GCF_019279795.1 Protopterus annectens
TTTTTTAATTCATGATGTCATTGGTTAATTTGAAGCAAATCATTTAAATATTGTGTGTGTCTGAATTTGTACCAACTCTGATGATGCCTTTTATGGTGAAAGCGCTTAGTCGGTATTTGTGTGGCAATAAACAATTTTCTCTATAGTTTTGGCTGGTCCCAAATGGTTTTGGCAGTGGTAGCTGTCTTCAATTCACGGGTATATGTTTTTCCCAAAGGGAATAACTATACATTTCTTGGCATTGAGCTTGAGCCCATGGTTCTGGCACCAAGCATCTGTTTCTGTAAGGCCCTTTTGTAGAGTATCCACATCATTTGGGGATTCAATAATGGCTCCAGTTTGCAGTCATCTGCAAACTTTGTTAGCCAGAGTCCCTTAGTGTTGGCCTCAGCCTGTACTTCAGAGAAGTAGATGCCAAACAAGAGCTGTCCCAGGACTGAAACCTGAGGTACTCCACGTGTCACTTGTCTGGAGCTGGATTTGGAGTCTGCTACTTTTACAGTGTGGGTTCTGTCAGTAAGCCAGTTAGCAACTCATCGAGTGATGTAGGGATTAATGCCCAGCCTAGCAAGTCTATCTATGATTTCAGAGTGGGGGGGGTTGTGTCAAAGGCCTTGAAAAGGTCCAGATAGGCTGTGTGGTCCACCTTACCCTCATCCACGGCTCTGGAGACTGATTCAAAGAAGTCAATCAGGTTCAGGAGACAAGATCGGCCCTTTACAAACCCAAACTGGGTGGGTTCCAGTGTTTGAAGGTTGCCAATGTCTTTGTTTATAAGTTCCATGATAATCCATTCCATGGCCTTGCAGATCAGGCTTGTCAGACTGATGGGGCGGTAGTTCCCATGATCCAAGGTGGATCGCCCCTTGTGGAGTGGGATAACTGTAGCTATGCATCACTCAGTGAGCACGAAGCCTGAGGTGAGGTTATAATTAAAAATGACACTTAGGTGAGGTGCCAGTTCATTTTGTAGTTCATGTAGTACATGGCCCGGGATATCATCTTGTGCCATGGATGCTGTATTCTTAGCTTTGGAGAGTGCATTTTTATGTGTGTGGCTGTTATTACTGGAATTTGGCAATCTTCCGGTACTGAGATGGGCCGTTTAGGGGGTGAGAGGGGGGTAAAGTTGGCACTGAATTGATCTGCCAGGATATGTTTATTTTTTCATTTATATACTGTCAGTAATTGCACGTATCATATTTGTCATCTTGTAAAAGTTACCAACAATGACTTATTCTTTCTTATCTCCCATCTCCCACCCTCCCTATTTTTGATTTGTAGTTTAAATTTGGTGGCTTTTGCAGTTGCCCGCCCCACTGTAGATTTGATCTGGGACACTCCCCCGTCCCATCTCTTTACCACATTCTACCTAATAAACTCTTTCTGCACTTGCTTTTAGTCCTTTTTAATTTAATTGCATTTTTAAACTGTGTTTGGTCTAATATTGCTGCATACTCAAGTGTGCTAGCTTGCACTGCATGTGAATTGTTTTTTACTACTGTTTTTGCTACTTTTCTGTAAAAAAAAAAAAAAAAAAAAAACTGTAAGCCTGTTTCCTACCTTTCCTGTAACTAGTGTTCCAGATACAGATTTGCTGTATCCAGGACTGTATGTAAGCTTCTGAGTCCCCCAAGCCTTTCTGTGTTGGAGGGAAGCCTTCTAGCTTATCAGTGGGAGTGGTAAGCACTAGGTAACCTGTCTACCACATAAGTAGTGGTTCTGGCCCAGAATTTGTAGTTATTGGCCGTTTGGGCAATCTCTTCCATCTCTCTCAACTTTCTGATTTGAAAGCCTGTATTTGCACTTGTTTCTGTCCTGTAACTCATCTAGTGCAGATACAGATTCTTAGTTTTAGCACTTAAATTTGCTTGTTCATGCTCAGCACTTGTTCAGAACTTGTGAGCACTAAATAAGCTACTAATTACTATAGCACTCTATCTTCCTCATTACCTAGAGGAAAACAGTTTTTGTGCTTAAGTTTCTCACTTGCTTAGAGAAAAACAGCTCTTGTACTCACTTTCCTCACTTATCTAGAGGAAAAACCTTACAACTCTCTTTTTGTGCGGTCTTGCGCACAGAGCAGCATTGGGCAGTGCCGGTTAGCTGGGGTATACTATTCCCGGCCCCACAAAGTCTGCGCTGTAAATTTTCCCTTAGAACTAGGTGAGCCTCAATTCAAGTGCTTCAGATCAGCTGCTTTTATTGCAGCACTTGCAAAACAGAAATCAGCACTTGTCCTAATCTCCTAGACAGCACTATTATTCTCCAAATTTCCTAGACAGCACTATTATAATATAGCATAAGACCCTCGATCGTCCGCAGGACTTAAATTCAATTTACTCTTATAAGCATGTCCAGAGGTTAGCTTCAGGTGTACTCTCCAGTTCATCTGGTGGAATTGGTCATCCTGAGGCAATGTCACAACTGCCTCATTTATACAGACAACCCTCTCCTCTTACCTCTAGACACAAACACTTGTGAGAGATGCAAATGCACAGCCAGACTGGAGGCTAAGCGCTCTCAACCCATGACTGTAACAGACAGTCAAGAGGATAAGGGACACACCTGCATCACACCACCTGTCACACATGAATCTATAAAACAAGCACCGGCAAAACATACGCATAAATACACAAAAACATATTCAGAGGCACTAGGTACCAATCTGAAAAAGAAACAGTGCCCTCCAAAGCAGACAAGCAAGTAACCTGCACCCCCAAACACAAGCCAGAAAACATATAATTCACCTCAGCAGTGTGCCTCACAACAGCCCTTAAGTCAAAACACCATACCTAACATACTAGTAATAGGAGACTCTATAGTAAGGCTCACAGATGATCCACTCACCAGGCTGAACAAGGAGAAGGTTACTGTCAGCTGCCTGTCGGGTGCTCGGATCCACCACATAACACAGGCACTTAGGTCACTCCAGAACAAGTACAAGTATGACGCTGTCATTGTACATGTTGGTGTGAATGATCTAAGATATACCTCCCTGGACTACATGAAAAGAGACATTGAGGAGCTCTCTGATCATGTAGCCAAAGCTGGTATGACCCTGACCTTGAGTAGCATACTACCTTCACCTAGAATGATACCACAATACAAAGACAAAATGATCAATTTCAACAATTGGCTAAGCTTCTGGTGTCATTCTAAGGGGATCCAGTGTCTGTCTGCCTGGGATGACATGATAAACAAGCCTCACTGTTTTGCCAGAGATGGGTTGCACCTATCACTCCTAGGTTTTTGAATACTGGCCAAGGCTTTTGCCGTCCCCATAGTGCCTTTTTTAGGCAAGGCTCAAAAGACAAACCAACCATCGTAACCAGCACAGGTAACCAAAAACTAAGGGTAATGTTACTCAATGCCAGATGTCTCAACCTCAAAATGCACACACTCGAGGCTCTCCTCAGCATGGAGAAAATTGATGTTTGTGCAGTGATGGAAACCTGGTTCAAGTCTCAAGAGAGCGCCCCAGCACTGCCAGGTTACAATTCATATCATACCTTCCGGCCTCAGTTACCAGATCACAGTACAAAGGGTGGAGGTGTATCCATATTCATCAAGGATACCCATATCTCCAGGTTAGTAGCGCAGCATGATGCCCCAGAGATCATCCATGCACAACTATCAGCAGGCAAAACCACATTTCAAGTCATAGCCAGTTATAGATCGCCCACCATGTCCCAAGATGCTCACTCTGCATTCCTTGAAACATTGGAAAATAGAAAGGTCCTACCCAACACCATAATCTTGGGTGATTTCAACTACCCTGCTATAGACTGGGTGAACTACCAATGTTCCAACTCCTACGCTCAGCGATTCATAGAATTTATAAATTAAAATGCCCTTGAACAACTAGTATGTTCCCCCCACTAGAGGGGACAACATATTGGATTTAATCATCAAAATATGGGCGCTCATTGTACCACACCCATTATCACTCCCTCCTTGGTCAGATCCGACCACAAACTGATAACCCTGGACATCCTCACCCCTCCACCTCCCCCAGTCAAAGAAACCATAGTCAAAAACCTTTCCAAAGCAAACTTCAAACTACTTGCATCTGAAGTGGAAAGCTTCACTATTCCCTTGCAGAAGGATAATGATATCCAGGATGTGGAATCCTACACCAAGGCACTCTATATGCATCTTCAGGATTGCATGGACCGTGCTATCCCAAATAAAACCAAGACTCCTTCCTCAAGCAAGAAGAAACCAGTCTGGTGGACCCCAGCCATAAGCAAACTTTACAATAAAAGGAGGAGACTTGTACAAAAAAAGGCCAAATCTCAAGTAGAAAAATCATCCCTGATCAGCATTAGTAAGAAATTGAGGGCCCTCATCAAGTCAACTAAAGCTAATTTTGAAAAGAAAGTTGCCAAGGATGCCAAGGATAACCATAAGGCCTTCTATGGCTACGTCAAAAACCTAAATGGCAATGCTCAGGTCTGTTCTGAGCTAGTACAAAATGGAACAAAATACAATGACCCTTCTGACATTGCCAACATCTTGGCCAGATGGTGTCCCAGGCTGTGTCATACGCGAGCTCCAAAAGGAATTAACCCCGCATCTTAATACCCTGTTCAGTCTCAGCCTCTCCACAGGATATGTGCCCATAGAATGGCGCACAGCAATGGTGGTCCTGCTACACAAGGATGGGGCCACAACTGACCCTGGGAACTACCGACCAATAAGCCTGACCAGTCTGATCTGTAAGGCTATGGAGCAAATCATTATGGAACTCATAAATGGAGAGATTGGGAACCTCCAGTCACTGGACACCACACAGTTCGGCTTCGTCAAGGGCAGATCATGCCTCCTGAACCTGGTGGATTTCTTTGAGACAGTTACTCAGGCTATAGATAAGAGAAAGGAGGCACACACAGCTTACCTTGACCTTGCTAAAGCATTTGACACCATTCCCCATTCAGGTATTATTGATAAGTTCACCAGCCTGGGCATAAACCCTTAACTTCACAAGATGGATCACAAACTGGCTCTCAGACAGATCCCATAAAGTAAGAGTAGCAGGATTTTTGTCCGAATCCAGACCAGTAACGAGTGGTGTGCCTCAGAGCTCTGTCCCAGGGCCCCTCCTGTTTGGCATATACTTCTCAGAAGTACAGGCAAGCACAGAAGGGCTGTGGCTGACTAAGTTTGTGGATGACTGCAAACTGGGTGCTATAATAGAATCTCCGGCTGACATGGAGATCCTCCAGAAGGGCCTAAATGAGACTGATGCATGGTGTCAAAGCCATGGTCTCAAGCTAAATGCAATAAAATGCATAGTAATCCCCTTTGGAAAAAACAGAGTACCCGCAAACTACAACATAGGAGGTAATCCCCTGAAATCTGAAGAAGAAATAAGGGATCTAGGGACCCAAGTAGATAGTCAGCTTTCCTTTGATAACCATGTTGACAAAGTGATTAGAAAATCCTTCTATGTGACTCATCTGATCACGAAAGGGTTTGCATCAAGATCTAAGGATGTAATGGTGCCCCTCTATTCTTCCCTCATCAGACCCATTATTGAGTACAATGCACCAATTGGAATGTACCTGGCTAGACATCTCCAGCAGCTGGAGAGACCACAGAGGTACCTAACCAAGAGGATTACTGGCCTCAAACAGTTGCCCTATGCAGCACAATTGAAAAAGCTAAGACTGTTCTCTGTTGCATACCGCTTTCTCAGAGGCGATCTCTGTCTAGACAGAGCCATGTCCAACCCAGAATTGTTGAACATGCTCCATCTTAGCAAAACCAAATCTACTCGAGCTACACACTCTAGGGATATAAACCTCAACACAACAATGAATAGAACATGCTGGAGGGATAGATTCCCTTCACAGAGACTTCCCTTACTATGGAACAGGGTCCCGATCTACATAAAACAGAGCCCCTCACTATCACTCTTCAAGAGGAACCTTGATGAGTGGATGGGTAACAGAAAGTTCACACCGGGGATCACACCAACACTACTAGATATGGGCCAAGGGTACTAGCTGCTAGTACAAGGGTCTAGGGAACTACTAAAGGGGCGGTGAATACCGCACAACGTGGCTGGGCTAATATATGCCTTCGAGCAGATAGCCCAGTACCAACCTATGAACCTATCTAATTTTCAAGTTATATTTTCTGATGTAAACAAAATTGAAAGATTCAATAACTGGAACCCCAAGGTTTTTATAAATCTCTTAGTATTTCTCTACTGGATTTTGACTCTTTACTAAATCTCATCTCCATGGCTCTTTAAAAGGTTTTATTACCACCTTGAGTTTTTGAGAAATATCCAAGTTGTGGAATTCACAACTCTTAAAATAGGGATGTATGTGATATCACTTCCACTACTTTAGCAGACATATTTATCAAACTGACTTTTTTACCATTTTATTTAAATGTGATTTCATTTTTTTTTTTTTTTTTTTTTTGCCATTCCATATAAATAGCTCACAGTGTGATCTTTTTAGATGCTCTGACCATTTGGCCTTCAACTAAATATTTTTTTTCTGCTACAAGGGTTGGAAACTGCTGTAGTATAAAAATATTAAAATAAGGTTTTCAGTTCTTCTCTTTCAGCTGTTCCATTTAGGGGTTGCCACAGCAGATCAACTGTTTCCATTTCTTCCTGTCCTCTGCATCTTGCTCTGTCACACCAACCACCTGCATGTCCTCTCTCGCCACATCCATAAACCTTATCTTAGGCCTTCCTCCTTCCTTCTTACATGGCAGCTCCATCCTTAGCATCCTTTTCCCAATATACCCAGCATCCCTCCTCAGCACATGTCCAAACCAACACAATCTCGCCTCTCTGACTTTGTCTCCAAACCGTCCAACCTGAGCTGACCTTCTAATATACTGATTCCTAATCCTGTCCATCTTTGTCACACCCAGTGCAAATCTTAATGTGTTTAACTCTGCCACTTCCAGCTCTGACTCCTGCTTTTTTGTCAATGCCACTGTCTCCAACCCATGTAACATAGCTGGTCTCACTACCCTCTTGTAGACCTTCCCTTTCACTCTTACTGGTACCCGTCTGTCACAAATCACTCCTGGCACTCTTCTCCACCCATTCCACCCTGCCCGTACTCTTAATAATAATAAGTAGGTTTTCAGTAAATGCTGAAAATCAGTGTTTCTATTGTATCTTTGGTAGCATGTCCAAGTAAGTCATAATATACCCTAAAAATGCATAAGAAAACGTCCACAATTCTGTTGTAGTTTCAATGTAGTGTATAAATTCTGTGAATAGTTATTCTGCTCCTCATCATATTAAAAGTAATCTAGAAACATGAAGTTAACATTCCCAATATTTGAAATACAGAGAGATAAAAACAAATTTTCTCCTATCACCATACCATGTTCATATAGATGGGAACAAAAGCTGCATCATTGCAACACCACTGACCTGTTTAAAATATCTGCTTTCAAAGCTGTTTAAAATAAAATCCCAACATTTTTAAATTTTTATAAATATTAATATTGATATTGTAGTAATACCTTATGAAACCATCCCTGCAGAATGGGGGATTACAGAATACAAATGTTTCACAATTATAATAGCAAAATAGAGGTTTTACGTTATATGAATATCCTGTATTTTTTTCAAAATATCCCATGAGTCTCTTAAAATGTAGCTGGCCTTCCTTTTAACTTGGATCTACAAATTGGGTAAAGGTTCCATTTTTGATTCAGCAGCTGATATTATTGGACACATGGGTGGGTCAAATTGTTTGGAATGAAACTAAAACCAGAGGGCATTATTGGTTTGTCCATCTTAAGACAATCATAAAGATACAGTGATGTACTGGTTAAGCAATGATTTGTCAAAGTGCAGGTCAATGTTTTTGTATGCTATGAATATTTTATTCCTGATTACTGGACAATATTGATTGCCATCAGTGAGAATGTACAACACCCCCACCTTATAGTCATGTGCATCAATAATGAACACCCCCTTCCTTTGTCAGGCTTCATAAATCTGATGGCTTTATCTGTATTCATTTCTCTCAAGATCCTCTGATTATGGGATGATATGTAAGAAAAATTAAATATCCTGCCAGCCATGATCTCCCTGATGTTATTTTCACATAATTTCTCAAACTAATGTCTGGATGCACGCGAGGACTAAATGTGCACTTTTTTTAGAAAAAAACATTTTTCTTAGTAGTCTTTTCAACACAATGCCATTTTATTTTGGATCCCTTAAGGTGTGTAGTCAGATTCATGTGAATGTCTTGTACAAATGTAAAACTTATACTTATTCTAAACAGTTGGTAGGTTTCAGTAATGTGTAACTGCCTGTAATTACAAACTTTGAAATTATTATTGTCAAAAATAGTTTCAGTACCTTGCTTTCTTAATTCCATCTCTTATTGTGAAACATTTGTCATTCTTAACCTCTCCCCCTTCTCATGTGGGCAAAAAAGCCAACACAACTTTGGTCATAGGAAACCAGAAACAGAAGTATGTGACTTGGTATCTTGCACAGGCATGTTGTGGGATTTCTCAGAACATCATGTCATTCACTGCTTTGAGAGCATTTATTTCCTCTTCTGACTACATGGTTCTTACCCCTGTCTCCATTTTGTAAAAATAGGCACAAATTTCTAGTCTTGTTCTTAGTCTAAGCAACTTACTATGGTCTAAGCTTGCCAGGTTCCAAAAGACTTTATATTGGTGTAAGCGAATTACTATGGTACAAGTCTTCCATGATTCCACAAGACTTGCTAATGGTGCCAACACGTTTCTAAAGTATAAACCTGCCCAGCTTCCGAAATACTTTTTCAGTGGAAGTGACTTTCTATGGTGTAATATTTATTATTTATTTATTTATTTCCAGTTTGATTACCGGGGAAGTCCACTGGGCCAGAACGTACCCATTTTCAGTGGAGGCCCGGGGAGAAAAGCTCCAAAAGCAAAGCAAATACAATCTAAGTTACATAGTGTAAAAGATAGTAATAAAATATATACATTTGGAATAACATTACATTGAATACAGTTAGTAAAAAAGCAAATACACGCAGTATACTTCAAAAAACATCATTCAGGAAGGTAGATACAATAGATTTAGTAGTTTCCTTCAAGTAGCAGGTTTGACTGTATGAGAAGAAGGTCTAAGGTTACATGCTATTTACAATATTTACATATGAGGAGTAGAGAGATAAAGTACATAAACTGAGAGTAGAATATAGTTTGATCAAGCAGTGATCGAGATAAAGAGAAGAAAAGATAGTATTAGGGTAGAGTAAAGAGAAAGGATGTAGAGGGTTCAAGGGGAATTTATTTAGATTTAAGTAGGATGTAAGCAGATGCACTTATGTTTAGAGGATAAGTAAGAGAAAAGTTGGATTTTGAAGGCTTCAGTGTTAGATGTTGTTCTAAGAGAAGAAGGGAGAGAGTTCCATTTCCTGCCAAGAGAGTAGGAGAGAAGGAGTTGGCCAGCAGGGCGATTGGGTTTGTGGATGGTGATTAAATTTTGGTGTTCAGATCTGAGAGATCTGTTTGGGGTGTATGGCGGAAGGATGTTTGCTAGGGATAGGCATTTTTCAGGGTAGAATATTAATTTGTGAGCAGTGGTTAGTTGGAGGTAGTCTAGGTAGTTAGGGAGTTCTAGCCAGTTCAGAGTTTGTATACTATACTATATAGCATACTATAATATGCTATATAAAAACACAGTAGTTTTGTGTGGATTTTATCAACTTTGTAGACAGTTTTACATAGTGTTCCTGATCGACCCTCTTCAGCTCTTTGTCCTTTGTTTTATATTCTTACATTTATTGTCCACCTCAACAAAAATGCCCTCATACTACTACTGTATGACTCGGAAAGCAGGTCACAGCTGGTTACTAGACAATATTGATCGGCATCTTTGAGAATAACTGTGAAATTTCCACTCTTAACGTAGCCATTGAATGTTTACTTTGAACTAAAATGTTCATATATTCTAGTTCTTGCCTGTCAAAAGGTTCCATCAAGTGACCATGCAAAGTAAACCTAAAGATATTCCATTTGGAAATATCCACACCTCTAGGTTCTTGGGGGACATATATCTTATGTTTACATCTGGACAATTATGCGTGTTAATATTTTGAACTTGAAATGTTTCCATTACTTCCACTTGGTAACTCAAAGAATCTAGTGCCACATTGTTTACACTGTCTTGACAAAACAATGCATTAAGTCAGTTCTCCCAAGATGGTAATTCCCTTTGAATACCAGTGATGGTCATGTCACCAATGCAGTTTCTCCATAGAAGAAACTGTCTATTAATGTAAATGCCTGAGTTAGATTTGTGGTAGAATTACACACTTCTGGTGATTTTATTAAACTCAGTGGCTGGCTTTGATAACTATTGAACTAGTAATGCAAGGTTACTACAAACTTGTGAGTTTAGTTCAATTGGTTGCATAGTAAAATTTGCTTCACCGCTGCATAAGTATGGCAATGACTTTGTGGGTGAATAGATTAGCCAAAACTAGTAACCAAGAACAAAAGATGAAATGTCTCCCACTGGTGTTAAATGAAACATGTAACCAACTTAAAATATTGAAAAATCCTATTTAAGCTCCTACAACTTGACTAAAAGTTTAATCATGTGATCTTGATCATGTGACACATTTAGATAGTAGTAGAACAACATAAATAATACAACAGGGTTAAATGAATACAGCAAGTGTTTTAAAGCCCAGAGCAAAGAGACTGTGAAATGCAAATGTAAATTTCTTTTAACAGTAATGAAGTGTTATAATTTGTGTAAGATGCAAGTATTTTTGATTCACATGTCTAAACAGAATAGTAGAGCTTCAAGATTAAATATTTCATATGTCTGAAAACCATAATCAAACTGTTACAAATTCAAGTTAGTGTATACATTTTGTTCTGAAGAAGTCCAGTAATGTTGCACTGATTAATGTTCTAAAAATAAAAACTTGGGATGTTTCAATATTTTTAAGTTGGTTGCATGTTTCATTTAATGCCAATGGGAGAAATGGGCTCTTAAAACCTCAGGGATTTAATGGATGACACCATTAGATAGAAGTTTGATTCAATGCTTTATGTTATTTCCAAGGCTCTTTACTTAAAGTAATGTCTTGTGATTACCTTTTGATATAATTTTGCCTGTAATTATCTAAGCAGGATTTTATTTCTTGTTTTTTGGCTGTATTGAAGTTTATTGATACACGAGTTTTATTTTCATTAAGTCTCTGAGCTTCTTTAGTTTATTATTAGATTTATATATAGCTGAGTTCTACCAGACTGGTTCATTTCTAAACTGTTTGTGCCCGGGAGGAACATGAGCCTCTAAACAAGAGTTGATATGAGAGGGTAATCTTTGGGTATGTGTGGTGATGTTTGCAATATGGGCATTTGTGGGCGGGGACTGTTAAACTGACCCAAGTCATCACTGACTGCAAGAAGAGTGGCCTTGGAGAAACTCACAAAAGGTGGTTGATTTGCTTATTAACCTGTACTGGAATATTTTAATTTGGCCATTAAGAGTTTAGTATCAGGAAACCAGGAGATGGAGGCTGTATTTGTGACTACAAGAATGAGTATGCTGGTAGTGTTAGTGGGGAAATATACTATTTAAACGAGGCATCTAGCAGCGATAGTCAAAGTACTGAGCATACTTACTAACAGAGGTGGAGGTTTTCCTGTGTATGGAAGAGCAGCCATAGTCCCTTAAAAGGGTAATGCTTGTGGTAATACAGGACAAAATTAAATGAAGTGGGGAGCAGGTTCAGGAAGATAATGGCATAGCCAGGAAAACTAGTTATTTTAGGCCTTGTTAGTGGATGCGGGGATTAGATTTGGCTATTGTGGAAATGTAAACAGTCGCATTCACCACCAGGGACTGGGATAGGCTATAAGTGAAAATGCCCTCTTTGCAGGGATGGAAGAAAGACCACAGAGATCTTTTGGCTGCCTGGATAATGTTGTCCTCCCCCACACCTTTGGACAGACTAATGTCTAATGAAGATGAGGATTTTTGATAGGCAGGCATAGAGGCAAAAATATTTACAAAAAGGGAAGAAAAAACTTTGGTCAACAAAACCTGGTTTAATACTTTGCAAAAATAGAAGCATTCACAGTTCAACACATTTCATGTTAAATATCAGAAAGCAAATGTCAGATTGACACAAACATAAAGTGGTTTAACACCTGGCAAAAACAGAAGCATTCACAGTTCATGTTTTTTATTGCATATCAAAAAGAAAAATTCAGATGAGTATGTGTTTATTTATTTATTTATTTTTATTTATTTACATTTGTTTACCAGGAAAATCCAACTGGACGCAGGTCCTTTTCAGCAGATGCCTGGGGAGAAAAGCTCCACATCATGTACATGATAAATAGCGATACAAAGTTGCAGCAATAGTAAACAACATTACAGGTTGTTGGCTTTAATACAATAACAAGATATTGATTATCAACAGTATATACAGTAAATGTTGCAAGCTAAGATAGTTTATTGTCGTTTATAATATTACTAACAAAGTTGTCAGACAAAATTTTAAAGTATGTAAAGACAACTAGCTATTTCTGACTGTGGTTAGTAGTGGCGGTCGTATAGCTGGGTTAAGAGTCTAGGTGGGGGTAAGGGTGGGGGTGTTAGTCTGGATTAGAACAAGGACAAAGCCAGTGCAAATTTAAGTGGAATTTGAGCGCAGTCTTGAAAAGGCTGCTGGAAGGTAGAGTAGTTGTAGGGGGTGGAAGATTGTTCCAAATTTAGATATGGTACATGAACATATGGCTTCTCCTGCTGAGCTTTTGGGTTTGATAGCAGTAAGTTGATTTTTGCTGCTTGATCTTGGGGCCTAGTGGGGTGATAGGGTTGGAGAAGGATTTGAAGGGAAGGGATGTTAAGGGGGTGGTTAATAAGTTTATGAGTGAGGGTGAGTTGATTAAAGTGAAGGAGTTGTGGGAGTTCTAGCCAGTTTAGTTCTTTAAGGGAGATACAGTGGTGGCTGCGGTAGGAGGTTCCAGTGGCAAATTTAGCATTTTTTTTGTAACAAACAACCAGCTTCTGTAGGTCTGTCTGTTTAAGGTTGGTAAGTATGGGGGATGCATAGAGTAGGGTAGAGATTAGCTGGGAATTGGCAATGGAGATTCGAGCTGCCTTGGTTAGGAATTGGTGGCTTTGATATAATGCACCAAGTTTCTTGTGAAGTTTTTTATTGTAAGAGATATGTGAGTGTCAAATCTAAGTTTGTTGTCTATTTCCACACTGAGGAATTTTGTGTGTTCTGATGGAGAGATGATAGTATTGTCTTTGGCAAGAATGTTGAAGTGGGGAGTGTTTTGGGTGGCTTTGGAAGTTTGGAACAGTTGAAGTTTTGTCTTACTTTGGTTGAGTAGGAGCTGAGCATTGGATAGCCAGCTTTCTACAGAAGAGAATGATTCCTGTATGATTTGTTGTAGTTCTGGCAGAGTGGGGGCAGAGCAGATGAGAGTAGAGTCATCTGCATACTGTATAAGTGATGCTTGTGTGGTGGCAGTATGTAGGTTGTTAGTGAAATGTGAGAATAGCAAAGGGCCAAGGATAGACCCTTGGGGAAATCTGAGAGTAACTGGGAAGTGAGGTGATATGTTATCGTCCCAGATTACTGATTGCTGGTGTCTGTGTAGATAGGTGTGGAACTAGTTGCAGGCTGGTTGTGAGAAGGAGAGGTTGGGGAGAATAGAAAGTAGTAGCTAATGGGATACCATGTCAAAGGCCTTTGAGAGATCTAGAAATATGGCAGTAGAGAAGAGGCCATTGTTTTTGTGATGAAGTATAGTGTTGGTGAAGGAGAGCAGAGCAGAGGTAGTGCTGTGATAGGGCCTGAAACAATGTTGGGTTTTGGAGAGGAGATTATTAGCTAGGAGGTAGTTGGAGACCTGGGTGTCGATACATTTTTCAAGTATCTAGGAGAGGGGAGAGGATAGCAATGGGGCGGTAATTGGAGAGGTCACTGGAAGGGGTGCCTTTGTGGAGGGGAATGATGTGGGATATTTTCCATATCGAGGGAACATAGCCTTCTGTTATGCAATGATCGATTAGAATTTAAATTGGGTAGGCTAGTGTATCAGCTGCAATTTTCAAGTATTCAGAGGGGAGGTTGTCAGCTGCGAGTTTGGTGGGTTTAAGTTTTGACAATCGTCTTTTTATGTTGGAAGTAGGTACTGAGGTGAAGAAGAAAAGAGGAGTGAGAGGTTTAGAGTTAGGAGTTGGGGGGGCTGTTGTAGGGAAGTGTTTTTGTTTAGAGGTGTTATAGTTTCAGTGAAGTGTGTTTGTTGAAGGATTCAGCAATACTGCTGGAGAAGGAGGGACTGGACGGCTGGGGGGTATCAACCTTCCCTGGGTGGAGGATAGTGTTAATAGTGGAGCAGAATTGCTTATGGTTGTGGTTGGTAGAGTTTAGAGTGGATTTGTGGTAGAGGAATTTGTCTAATTTTATATGCTTTTTGGCTTTATTGTGCAGTTCAAGGAATGATTGCCTATTTGAGTTATTTTTGTTAGTCGCCAGTGCTCCCAGGCCTTATCTCTGGATTTCATTAGGGTTCTGGTGATCTTTTGTAACCATGGGGCATATTTCTTACAGGAGCATGGGTGTTTAGGATGGAGAGGAAGGTACTGTTGAAGTGGACAGCCTCATCTAGATTGAAGTATTTTAGTGGTGACCAGTTAATTTTTTTCAGGGAGGAGATGAAGGAGTTGGGGTTGAAGTTGGATTTATTCCGCATTTGCCTGTGGATAATGGGCTTAAGACGGTTTGTGTGGTGCTGAATTAAGAAAGTGGGGGAGTGGTCACTAAGACTCTCGGGTAAGCAGCCTGCTAGGTAAGAGTGAGGGGCTTTGTTGACTAGGATCCAGTCAAGTAAGGTATGATTGTTAGGGTTTTTGTTGATACGTGTAGGGGATTGAATGAGTTGAGTGAACCCATGGAGATTAAGGTGAATGGTTGGGAGACTGTTATTACAGGATATCCAGTTGATGTTAAAGTCACTGAGAATGATGGTTTCCTGGGTAGAGATAGAGTAGCCCAGCTCAGGAGATTTTCTAGGGGTGTAATATTTTGCCTGGTGGGAAATAGCATCCTATGATATTGATTGTTTTATTTGGGTTTAGTTTGAGATTGGCGTAAAGGATTTCTTCATTGTTGTGGTGAGGGGCAGATGAGTTCAGGAGTTGAATATTGAGGTGGTGTTTAAGTATCAGTGCCACCAGGCATTTGTGCCCTCTAATTTTATATACACTTGTTCACACACGCACATAAGAAGTAGAGCCACTCATTACTCCAGACTATAGACCATAGCGATATGGTCACCTGATAGATTGCTTGGTTGAAAATGTCTCAACACCTTCCTCGGCAAATATTCCATACAGCACCCAGGATAATTCTATAAAAAAAGGTACATGAAGTATTCACAGCAGCATTTCATAAGGGACTGATGTTAATTGTCCCTTCCAGAAATGGTGCAAAACAAGAGGCCAGGGCCTTTAGAAAAAAAATAAAAACATTCATAATGGTTTCTGTATCCCCCCATCCCCCACACCATTATTGATCTACAGTGTAAAATCAAAACAGCTTTGGTTTGTGATTCATAAGGCTTTTACCTGCCAAAGCTTGTAAAGAAAGTTACCATGCAAAATTCTTGAGTTCTGATGCAACCTTTATCCTTCTAAATTTAAGTTTTTGTACCAGAAGTAGTCCGAAGGGAAAAAATTGTCTATAAATTTTTGAAGTAATGCTTTTCACACAGGTCATTGTGCCACTTTTATCTAATACTGGGAAGAAGACAAGATGACCTTTCCAATAGAACATCAGCTGATTGTAGTAATAGGACACAGTAGTTCTACAAAGCTTTTGACTTAGTTGATGACAGCCTCTCAGTAAACCGCATATTTGAAGAGAAATAAAGATTGTAAAAGAGAGGGAGGAGCAGTAAAACGTTATCTGAAAATATTGAAACATGGCAAGAAAGCAGTGGGATGGTAAGCAGTTTCATGTCACAGGTGGATACATCCCTTACTGCGCTCAAATGGCCTGTGTTCAATTAGTGCCTTTGGTTCTGGAGGTGCTGTAGAGGTGGATGGGAGTGGATTGTTTACGTAAGCTTGCCTATCCTGGGTGGAGGGGGCCACCCTGGGCTTACTGCAATATACAGCATACAAACCTGGTGAGCTGGGAAGTCGAGGGGGGTTGGGCAAGCAGGAAAGTGAGCATGCACCTTCCAGTGGTAGCAGTTGTGAGCTCGCAAGGTTACTGCTGGGTAGGAGTGTTAGAACACACTCCCTGGTAACAATTTAAATATTTAAATCTGCACCAGCATCCTTCTCCTTTCTGGCTCCAGACATGGATCAGGTTGAATGTGAGGTAAGGTAGATCCATAAGACCTAGTAACAAAGGACAGGAGATAGTAGCAGTTCAGCTGCAGGGAGAGAAAAATCTGTTCAACTAGACTCATCCAACCACTGCAGATTTTATAATAAACAATATCTTGACAGGATTAATCCATGCCTCTCCCCCCCCAAAAAAAACTGAGCACTAAATTTAATAGCAATGGTTTAGTAACACTGAATATTTTTTTTATAATTCTCAGACTGAGAGGAACTGTATACATTATGTATACTTTTTTGGAAAAATAATTCCTGAAAAGGCTTCTAGGACAACTGCTCCTGTCTGATTTAGTCTGTCTTCCCAACCTTGTAATATCAGTATTACAAAAGTAATACCAATATAAAGTAAATGGTTGTGAAGCAACCCCATTTAATGGTATGGTGTGTACATTTAGAAAGATTAATCCACAGACCATTGAAACTAAGGGCTATCTGTAGGCCAGAATAAACATTGTTGAATCGATGACCTGCCATTGGTCAACAAAATGAAGTAATTAGTATAAAACACCAGAAGAGATAAAGATGCACTATTTCCAAACACCTGGAAGATGAGGACATGTGTGTCTTAATGCACAAAGCACAGCATTCTTCCCTACAGAAAAGAAAAGGGTAATTAACAGACCACTCTGATACCCCTCTGCCTCACTGACTGTAGGAGCAAACCAGCTATAATCTCTTGAAACCTTTGACACAATCTGATTAGACTAACTGACAATACCCTAAAATGGTGACCAAACCTAAAAGGTATAGTGCCTCATAGAGCTTTATGACAGTTGAATGAGTCACACAATAAAAAAAGACAATTGGTTAATATTTCTTATCAGAAAAGACCATGTAAAGTAAAACTGTCAATGATCTGGATCCCTTATTTGGTGCGTTTCTACTTGCCATGTGTTCCCTGTGGTCTAAGCTATAGGGTGGATACCTCAAGGGGAGATACAGTTGGCATTAGGCCATCAAATGCCCAAGTCCTACACTGTGGGTTGTCCAATGTCATTTGTCCTCTGTGGGTACAATCTCCATATATAGTTGCATTTACACCCAAAATTATATTTTTGCTAAACTTTCACTATTTGTCATATCTTGCAAACTGTTTCACTTAGACATGTATTGTTAGAACATTTTTGTTAACCAGACGTAAGTTTTCATATGATGACAAAAAATTCTTCTGAGTGCATGTTTATTGAGGTATATAGAGAAATATGAAAGTTTGTGCTTAATTGTATAATTATCCATAATTAGCACTGAATATTTATCAAGATTTGCAACTTACAGTGCAAACCTGAAATAATGTATTCTTCAACAATGTCCGAGGTTACACCTGAAGTCACTTGTTTTTTTGAAATGTTAAGCACATATGGAAATGTTTATTTTCATAATTACTAACTAGCAATATATTAGGTACAGTGTGATATAAATGGATACTGACAATGAATTTTCATGTCTCTTATCATGGCGTATCATACTATGCCATTCAATAACATGCAGGGCTCTCGGTTATTAAAATATGACTATATATATGAAAGTATGAATAAGTGATGGACAGGGATTCATTTCTCTAGATTATATTTGGTGTCGTTTTGTTGACAATTCGTTGCATTTTTTAATATTGCCTATTAGATGGTAAGTCACTTAGTAACTGAAGACACACCCAAAAAAGTTCTGGATGTCATAAGGAACTATAGTTGTTTACTGAAAGTGTACATAAAGGTGCAATATGCGTGAATGAGTTAAAAGCAATGGCATCGAAAAATCTCAGCCTCTGCATCTCCCATTGAGATGGGATCCAGACCATTGGCAGTTTGACACCAACTACAGCTATCCTAATGGTGGGTGTAGTGCTTTGGTCTTTTACTGGATTTGCATTAAAAAGGATGAGCATTTTTCCCTCTTATCTTGACCCTAGAACTGTTATTACTTCTGGAAATCTGCATTTTGGTTACTTTTGCAGTTGTTATAAAGGGCTGTGTATAAGATAGAGCAATAAGAAATACGCAGATGATCAAAAAAGAGGGTAGGGATACCCTAATAATTAACTTTACGTTGGTAGGAGGAAGAATGAATAAGAGTCCTGGATAAGGCATTACCTTATATGACAGTGAATTCACATGGATAAACTACTGGTAAATTAGCTATCCTACAGAAAAGGCAGAATCCATTCATATGTTACCACCATAGTCCTGTCTGACAAATTAAATCACCCATACAATAGGCATGTTTATAACCAACAAAAGCATCAGTTTAAAAGCATGGCCTTCCTATTAGGTACAGAAATAGGAGCATAAAAAGAATGCCACAGCATGCAAATTGTGTAATTATCAAATTCAAGACTATACAGCTTCCAGGAACATTGAATGTAACATCTAAAATGCATATAAATACCTTGCACAACACAACTGCCAGTTTGGAGCAAAGTTTCTTTTTTTCAGGTCTGATCTATTTGGCCATATTAATGGTGGTGTCCTCCTGACTGATATGACAGTCCAATTACAATGTTTGTGGAACAAAACAGAGTTTGGCAATTTCTGACTATCATTCTTAATACTATTTACGTTTAAGGAAACAAAAGCAATCTCATCTAATGTCCTCATTGTGCAGGTGATCAAGGACTTTCGGTGTCTGGAGCCTCTGCCTCCTGTATGCACACTTCTAATATAAACGTGTAGCTCATTCAGATGTTTGCACATCACCTGCTCTTGGTTGATATTAGAATTACTGATCCTAGGAGCTGTAAATTCATTATTAGATCACTGGAGGCAATGAAACAATAATTTATATATTCTTTTTTGGTATAGGTGTATATTGAAATAACTGTGTGTGCTTTCTTGGAAGAAGGAAGCAGAATCTTTGAGAAGGGATGGTGCAAGAAGGTTCAGAAATAGATGCAGGGAAACATTTATCAGGTGAAGAAATGTGAGAGTCATTCAAAAGGAGTGATTCAAGCAGAGTCCTATTACCTGGTGCAGGTGAACTTTCGAGAGAAAGTACAGACAGTAGTAGGTTGGTCACTGTCTAACAGAACAGTTAAACCAAAAAAGGACAATTGCTTGCTAATGTGTTCATAATGCCACAGAAACTGAGGGAAAGTGTCCCTTTTGCCCACATTGTGTATAATTTATTTTGTGACAAGCAGAGATATGTTGGGTTAAAACTCAACAAAAGCAGAAAGCCCTTGGCTGAGATGTGTAGCTGAAACTGCCATTATAGATGTAAATAATCTCATTAGGAAGGCATACTAGATGATCAATGTTCACCTATAATCCCACTCTCAGCTCCTAGCCTCCATCCAAATATCCTAAGACTAATTTTGTCTTTTGACCTAAAATGAAGTTCAGATAAATATGAATGAACAGCGTTCTAGAACATTGGCTAGAAACACTTTCACTAGGTATATTCTCTTGTGGGACAGTAGATGGATATTTTGTGTAGTGATGTCAATCGAGGGATTGGACACTTGTTTGGTGATAAACTCCTTCAAATATCTAGGCACAATGCTCCAACTCTCACACGTGATGTCTGTGCATAACTCCAAACCCAAGAGAACTATAGACGAGATATGAAAAGGTATAAAACTTGATGGATGAATGATACATTTTCAAATTAAGTACATGCCCACATCCCAAGAGGATTTCCAAAGATTAAACAAGGCGCATTTCTCTGTAGGACAATTTGCTGTTGTGCGTCTTCCTTATACTGCTGCTGCATCAACAGGCCAGTTTTATAAGAATAATGCACTACAGACAGGTGAAACAAGTGTAGTAAGAGTAGTGTTGCCATGGATGGAAGGCATAGCACCATTGGAAGAAGGGAGCATAGCTGGAAGAGTAGGTGAGGTAACGGTAGCAGGCCATTGTAACCCAAGAACATGAGACACTGCTGTTTGCAATTCTCCTTACACTAAAAATGTAATTAGTTTACATCCATGGAGTGAAAAAATGTCAGAGGTGAAACAAGAGAGTCCATGCGATAGGCTGAGAGGAGTGGTTTTCAACAGATAGGTCCATAGCAGCCATAATTTGGCCCCACTCTTTTTTTAAACAAGTTTTCTTAGATTCATTAAATATTTCAACCACCAGAGAATCCAATAAACATTCAGACTGAAAATTACTTACCTCAGTATAACTAAACACACTTTAAAAATAAATGCCACTTCTGAAGCCTTATTCTCAGAAAAAATGGGAATATTAAAATTTACATAATACTGAAATCAGGAAAGCAGAGCACAGAGTAAAAACTGTACCTTTCAATGAGCACATTTGGCCATGCAAATAAGCCATGACTCCAAAAATGTAAGACTGGAAATGTAAAATGATCTCAGAGTATACATGGCCAGTTTGTGGTATAGAGGGTTGAAAGGCTTGACCACTATGCAGGTGACCCATGTTCATTTATCGGCTTGGTTTCTGTAGGAGCTGGCCTGGGTAGCTTTTGTCATCCATAGGTGAGGGATGTGACTCTGGCTCACCACCTGGATAACTATTGCATTTCTGAGTCACCCTGCCATAGTGCACTATCCTGTGAAGGGAAAATTGGAATGTAGAGGCATGCTTTGGCTCGGAAAGCAGCAATTGAGTGATTGAGTTAGCTGTTTCCAAAGGGAGAGGTTAGGTCACCCCTCTGAACCAGCATGCTGGCCTGGTCACTACTGACTGACTCTTCCCATGGAATAGAAGGGTGATTGGGGTTTTCAGACAGGAGAAAATGGCCAGTAGGGCCATTACATAGTGTGAGAATACCACTTTAATAGTACTGCCCGCACCACCAGAATGTGTGGACCAACTGGATGAAGGCAGAATGGTGATCAGGTAAGGTCCTAGGAAAAAAACTATATACAGATAGTACAAGACTGTAAGTGGTCATACATGCTGTTACATGTTGATTTTGGAGATGTATGTGCCTTTAAATTGCCTTGGGAGTGATTTGTCCCTAAATATGTCCCAAAAATAACTAACCTGCAACAGCAAGAGAAGAAGTTCCTTCTTCATTTGGAGGTTGAGAAGAGGAAGCAGAATGTTACCTAACAGACCTTGGAGGTGTGGAGTGTAACAGCCCAGTCATTGCTACTTGGAGGAATCCCCTATCTTATAGAGAAGATAATCAGAACCTAGTTGAGCACTGCAGTCTTGGGTATCTAAAATTCAGCCTGTTACATTGCATGTCAGTACACTATAAACAGTTGATGGAAAGCAACCAGAAGTAATGTACTTGGGTTAATTCAGTAATCTACACAACAAATTGATGTTTATATAAACTGGCCCATCTAGTGGATCATTGCCACAGATTAACCTGATGAAACAACACAACAGGGTCCCCAAAATATTCTGGGAAGAGTATATGCAATGTCATAACTGAATGTATCACTCTGTGGCCAAGACAGTTCACTTAAAAGCAAGAGGATATTTTTGATTAAAGAACAGCATGTTCTGGATAGTTGAGATAAACCCTGAAGATACCAATGAATGACTAGAGGCCAAAAGCCAGTAATTCTTGTATACACCAAATATGTGCTTTGCTCTTGAGGTGAATTTCTTGGCATCCATGTCTTGAACACATAAGTCAGTTATGACTAGTGGTCCAGTCATAATTCTCTATATCTATAGTGGTATCACAGCTGGAATTGATTCTATTGAAACCAGTCAAGATGGAGCAGAGCACTTTTCAAGTGATGAATGCCCTTTCCATTTTTATGGGCAGAAGGATTATCACTAAAAATGTGCTCCAAAGGAGGACTTGGGTCAATAAGTGGTGCAATAGCTGTCCTAGTATCAGCTTCATTTGGAGAAGGGAAATGGACAAAGAAATCTAAGAAAACAATGCCCTTAGCATAGTAAAAGGATGAGAATATCCTACAATAAGTTAGCAATCCTGCTAACAAGCAGATCATCTCCCTATTCTTCCTGTGGGAGATTATAATTATTTTACTTATTCTGTAGATGTAGGCCATGCACTTTAATCATAGAGACAATAGTGAAAATAAAGCCCTCTTGATGGGAAATGGGGGTAAATACAGCAATAAATCAATGTTCTTCCTCTACAATAAAACTACCACTACCCTAAAATGGCTTCCATATATTCCCTCGCAGAATAATCAACAGCTAAAACATCCAACAGATAAAGGACATCCAAAGTTAGTAGCTGACACCAAAGAGAAACCAGATGACCCCAGGCAGATTTAAGCCGGCAAATGTCACTCATTCTAAAAGGTGTTAAAAATGCATCAAATAGAAATAGCACCATTTACCACTTGGTAACACCAAACAGTTTACTCATTACAAGAAAACTTTCCTGGAAGTTGGAAGTATCCTCCTTCATGTCCTTGTGACCCTATCAGAGGGATAGAGTTGGGATCATTCATGGTCTTCTACAGAGAATAATCTCCATGCAGTCATCTAGTAGTGGTGATAAGGAAACAACAAAGGATCAACCTTCACAGGTTCAGGTTTAATGACAGTGAAAAAGAGATGGTGGTGAAGACTCACTCCATATATTCATGGGAAGTAAAGGGCACAACCTCGTAAAGAAAGAAACTGAAGAACAGCACCAGATGAGGCAGTGTCATTGGCAGGGCACCAGATGAGGCAGGGTCATTGGCAGGAGAGGAAGTTGCAACATGCAGACAGTTGAACCAGAAGTGTTTGGAAACATGAGAAAAGGTGCAACATGCCACATTGATCACAACCATGTGACCCCTGTCACCACAATGATTCAGCCTCTGTTTTAGACAGTAGGAAGATGGTAAAAATCCTCCCTTCATCTGAAAAGCATTCCAAATGATGCCTTTACAGTTAAACACATTAGCAGTATTGGAAATGTGTATTATTTGGTTGCATTCATCACCGATGCTGACCC
This sequence comes from Protopterus annectens, assembly GCF_019279795.1. Classification (NCBI taxonomy): domain Eukaryota; kingdom Metazoa; phylum Chordata; order Ceratodontiformes; family Protopteridae; genus Protopterus; species Protopterus annectens. The sequence continues at coordinate 278,411,345 of NC_056743.1, forward strand.
AAGTCCTCCCATGCAAATAAAACCTGTAATAAGTTACTTTCTTGACCTTATTCATGCCAGTAGAGAGGTCAAAAATAAGACAAAATTTCATCAGCTTGAAAAAAAAACTTGTGTAAAATAGCATGAATTATTTGTAAATTTAATTCCTGCACCGTAAAACCATTCCAGGTTGGTTTGGACTGCCAAGCCACAAAAGTTGTTACAAGCCTCAAAGAAAACTCTCCAGATTTGAGTAACCTCTACAAAGGTATTCAAGTCAAGTTGAATGAGAGCCCTGATGTAAACCACAAAAAAAACACAGATGGTCAGTCACAAATGAGACCTAAACAAAAGGTTTCTAAGTAAAAATTAAAAATAGACCTGATGAAAATCACAGAAAAACATAGAACGAGTTTCAAATGAAATTCCTGTCAACATCGGAATTTTTTTTTTATATTGAGAATGAGTACATCAACTTGTTGCTTTGGAGTGCAAGCATCCCAGAGTTTGTATTCTATGAAAATATCCTGTACAGACAGTAGCAGCACAGGAAATAAGTGCCTCACTTGAAAGAGGAGAAGATGATGTAGGATGAACACTGGAAGCTGATCTTTTTACTGAAGACATAACAGGAAACACAACAACAGAATTATAGTTGCCACTTGATGCTCAGAAGTAGATTGGTGAGAGGCATAATATAATAGGCCTATCAAAAGATGAGCTGTTAAACCTTAAAGCAGGTGGCTTAAAACTCTGGTAGTAAATTTGTTAGTGGACAGACCTCATTTATCCATAATTTAACCCCATTTTTTTTTTTTACCAGAAACATTAAATTTAAGATTCTTGCATCATAAGGATAAAATCAACTTCAGAAATGCTAGTAGACTGCAAAATACATTGTTTCAGGCTACATGGGCTAAATTTTTGCTACAGACAAGAACATCCTCTGCAGCCTCCTTCAATCATAGTACCCCTCGGTCAGTCTGTTTTTATTTAAAACCAAAATACAGTGCAAGTAAAATGCAAAAAGATATGACAAAAATGAAACAGCACTGAAATGAATGTGGGCAAAACTGAAAACAGCAATTAAGAAAATGATTCCATTTGTATAGCAGTGCAATTACAGCTTAGTACTGTTCAGCAATTAAAGCAGACATCCATAACAACATACAGAAGTATATACTGTATATATTCTGTAATATAAAATATATCCAATATGTATTCTGTAAGAACAGACAACTCCTGGAACAACCACATATTAATCAGGATCTGACACAGGTATGGTTAGAGAGGTGAACTTAAACCAAAAGATAAAAGGTTAATATTGGTGGCCCAGGATAGTGGACTATGTGCACGTTGGTTTACAAAGTCCATTGAACATGTGGGAGAAACAGACACATGCAGGTTTGGTAAAACAGAACTGGAAACAGTCGCACATCTTGTTGCTAGGTATGATACACTAATGGTAGAAGGACTGCATACTGAAAGGCATAATAATGTGGCAAGCCTGTTGCATTGGGGATTGCTGATAATGGGTGATCCCATGTGATATAAACTTCATTGTGTTATGTAATGCATTGTGTGGCTACAGGTGACTCCATATGAATTATAGAAGACGTCATTTATGGGAACATTGTGGATGCTGCATACAGCACTTTTGGGTAACATCAAAGATTGAAACAATACTAATTACATGATTTTAAATCCTACTTTGACTTAGGAATGGGGTCCAGTCCCATGATGGTATTAGAAACCCACAAGACTGTGTGTGTGTGTGTGTGTGTGTGTGTGTGTGTGTGTGTGTGTATTTATTTTATTTAATATTTGTTAACCAGGATAGTCCACTGGACACAGGTCAATTTTCAGTGGCGGCCCAGGGAGAAAAGTTCCACACATATGAATAACATGTAACAAAAAAAAACTACAAAGTTTACAGAGTATATTTAGATACAAAATGCAGTGAGAAATCTTACAGTAATAGTTTCATTAGTCTATACATATATATATATATATATATATATATATATATATATATAGTGACCTCAATCATTGCTGGATGGAGTCGTGTAAACCAACAACTTCTTAACAGTTATTGGGGTCTAAACCATAACAATCTATTTTATTATATTGTATGTATTTCTACAGTAATATAATATAGACTTATCTGTTCCTATTCAGGTGTGAGATAATTAAGGTAGTGTAGGGTCTAACACAGTGCAGGGTCTAGCCTGGTGAAGTGCAAGAGCATAGCCAGTTATTAGTGAGATGCAGTTTTAATGTTTTTTTTGAACTGTATGAAAGATGTCATAGTAGCTATGTTATAGGGCAGAGCATTCCATATTTTGGATACATAATTAGAAAACAGGGCATCACCTGCTGTATAGTTTGTTACTGGAGCGAAGAGTTCTGTTATTGGTGTGGAGGTGAAGTTGGCTTTGCAATGCAGGGTCAAATTTTATGGGCCAGAGAGAGTTGGTTGTAGTGCAGGAGTTGAAGAATTTCCAGCCAGTTGAGCAGCTTCAAGGATGAGCAGTGGTGAGATCTAAATGGGGAGTCCGAGGCAAATTTAGCTATTTTGTTATAGCAGGAGTCAAGCTTAGCTAGGTCTGCTTTTCTAAGGTTGGTGAGAATAGGTGAGGCATGGAGGAGGGTAGAAATAAGGTGAGTGTGAGATATAGTAGCTTTTGTTTGTTGGGTAAGGAATTGTCTATTTCTATAGAGGGTACCTAGTTTTTTGTGAACTTTCTAGGTAGTCTGGGAAACATGAATATCAAATCTTAGATTATCAATCTCAATGCCCAGGAGTTTGGGGTGCTCTGTGGGAGAGATAGTAGTTTTGTTACTGGACATGATATTAAAGGTAGAAGTTGATGAGGTGGACCTAGTGGGTTTAAAGAGTAGTAATTTGGTTTTAGCAGGGTTTAGGATTAGTTGGATATTGAATAGCCATGTTTCTATAGAGAGGAAAGATTCCTGAGTTAATGTGTGAAGTTCCTGTAGTGAGGAAGCTGCACAAATTAACGTAGAATCATCAGCGTATTGGATGACAGATGTTTTGGGAGTGGGGGAATGAAACTTATTGGTATAGAGAGTGAACAGCAGAGGGCCTAAAATAGAACCCTGGGGAACACCAAGATTAGCTCGGAGAAGGAGGGAGAGTTCTTGGTTTACATAACACTGCTTTCTGACGGCCAGCCAAATACCTCTGGAACCAGGTTATGATGGGGAGATAGAGTCCTAATTTGGACAGTTCTTTGATAAGAATGTCATTTCTAACCATATCGAAGGCCTTTGAGAAGTCAAAAAAGTGGAAGAAACAAAGTTACCAGCATTTCTATGAGAGTTCACTGTATTGGAAAAGGACAATAAGGCAGTGATGGTACTATGGAAGTGTTGGAAGCCATGCTGGGTGTTTGATAAGAGCCTGTGTGTGTGCAAGTAGTGAATCATTTGAAAGTGTATGCATTTTTCAAGGATTTTTGCTAGATGGGATAGAATTACTATAGGTCAGTAGTTTTTAACTTCCGTGGAGTTACCTACTTTATGTGGGGGGATTATGTGAGATATTTTCCATATCGCTGGGAAGGTGGCTTCTGAGAGGGATCTGCTAATTAGAATGGCTATAGGGTAGGCCACTGCATTGACAGCAATTTTTAAGAATTCCCCTGGTAATTTGTCAGCAGCCAGAGTAGTGGGCTTAAGTTTTTTTAGGTACCTTTTTATCCTATCTTTAGAGACTGACTGGAATTTGAAGGAGCTATTCCTTATGGGAGTAGTGATGGGTTGAGGAAGGGTGTGTGTGTTGATTTTTCTGTTGGTTGGCCAGGGTCAGTATTGTTTCAGTAAATAATTTATTAAATGAAGTGGGAATGCTGTCAGAGTTATTTACTAAGGTGGGAGAGGGGTACCAGTTTTGCCTGGTAGTAGTAATTTGTTAATGGCTGCCCATAATTTTTGAGGACTATTTTGCTGCTTGATTTGAAGATTGGAGTAGTAATTGTCAAGTTTCACTAGTTTCTTAGTTTTATTCCTAAGCTCCTTGTATTTTTGTTTTGCAGCTGGAGACGTAACAGTTTTCCAGTTATCCCATACTTTAGCTTTGAGGAGGGCTTTGGTTTCTTTGGTAAGCCATGGAGTGGGATTAGATCTGGTTCTTATGGTTCTAAAAGGGGTGTGAAGATCTAATACATTTAAGAAGGTATTGTTAAAGTAACTGCCTCATTTAATTCCAGGTATTTCTGGGGTGCCCAATTGCAATTATTAGTTCTACTATGAAATTGATGGGGTTAAAGTTCTTTTTCTTTCTAATAAAATGATACTGCACCTTTGGGATTATGGTTGCTTTGTCATAGAAGGAACGTTGGCAGATGGTCGTGTAGACCATCAGGGAGGCAACCAGCAAGAGAGGGGTGGCTAGGTATATTAGTTAGAATCCAGTGAAGGATGGATTCCCTGTTAGTTGTCTTGTCAATTCTTGTTGGAGTTTGGATGGCTTGGATAAAGCCATGGAGATTAATATGATTTGTTGGGGTGGAAGAGTTACAGGATAGCTAATCTGTATCAAAATCACCCAGAATGATGGTTTCATTTTGGAGAGAGAAACAGGACCGATGGAGAAGATTTTCTAGAGTGGGTATATTGTTGCCAGGAGGTATATAGCATCCAATTATGTTTGTTAGTTTTCTGGAGTTGAGTTGCAGTTGGGTGAACAATATTTCTGCATTGTCAACAGAGGGATATTGTATACTTAGTATTTGCACTGTGAGATGGTTCTTGAATAATATAGCAATGCCACCACCGTTTTTGTCCTTTCTATCCTTCCTTAGTATATTGTATCCTAGGGGAATAATTTCATTGTCGTTGATCGTTGATATGTGGCTTTAGCCAAGTCTCCGTTATAACCACTATGTCTGGCAGGTATAGAGAAAGATTGTGTGTGTGTGTGTGTGTGTGTGTGTGTGTGTGTGTGTGTGTATATATATATATATATATATATATATATATATATATATATATATATATATATATAAAATGTGTGTGTGTGTACATTTTTATATATGTATATATATATATATATATATATATATATATATATATACACACACACACACATATATATATATATATATATATATATATATATATATATATATATATATATATATATATATATATATACACACACACACACGTACAGAGGGAGAGAGAAATATCACATGGAATATCATCACATACTAAGTGCATGAAAAAATGTATTTCATATAAAATGCAATAATCCAACATTTTGATGTGATAAAAAGCAGATGTTCTGTCTCTTGCAACTGCACAAGAGAATAGAGAGAACAAAACTGGATTTACTTACGCTACCTTCATCAGTATTGAATTCATTGTTTATCATACTAGAGTGCTAGTTTATTGTATTACACACACACATTTTGATGGGGGGGGGTATAAAAAACATTATCAATTACCCCATCCCTTGAAAAGAGTAAGCAAATGGGAAAACAGTGATAGGGTTCTACCCTAGCCGGCAAAATATCCATATATGAAACCATAACAGGCTAAATAATGGTATCATCAAATTCCCAAGAAAGCATAAGAAGTGGTTACTTCATCAAGCATGAAGTAGAACTACAAAAAGAATGCTACGTGGACAATTTTGTTTGACACCAAGAGGCCATCTACAGGTAAGGGGCAAACCAGCCATTAACTGAATGGAGTGTTCTGACAAAGTTATATACAGAGTGAGACAGTAAAAATCCAGAACCAAAGCCATTCAAATGAAATACAGCCTAGATCAGGATGTGAAACTGAGTAGCAGTCAGTACCTAAGGACCAGATCAACCCTGCTCCCAAACTTCAGCCCTCCTTTCACTGGAAACAGTGGAGACTACTGTCCTAATATCTAGGGAACAAAGGAAGTTAAGTGATACTCTGCTTAATGTTTGCATTTTGAAGTCTTCGCTGTTCATCTTTTACTATTAAAATCTAATACTGCCATATGAAATCTATTTAAAGTCATCAGTGAGTAGGTGTTATAAATCATGAACCCCTTACAACATTGCTGATGACTTGTACATTTACCTACAAGGGTAAAACTACACACAAGTAGTAGAGCCATATCACCGTCCTTAAGATTATCATCTGAATCTACTATATTAGAATCCCATCTATCATCTCCCTACACTTCTATAGGAAGAGAAATTATCTCCATTTGCATTACTGAAATAGGTGGAGAGAGACGGAAACATGTTCCATCTCCTGCATATTATAACTAACAGCAGAAGATGTTGCTGGGGGAGTTTGTTGCCATTCTATTCTCAAAAGCACCCAAGTGGCAACAGCAGGAAGAGTTACAGCTTCAGGTTGTAGGGCATGACCTGGCAATGTGGAAGTGACACAAAGTGAATGACAGACTTGGCAGAGTGTGGTGTATCAGTCTTCAGCCAATACAACCAAGCATGGCAACACAGTGTAGGACCATGCACAAGCTGATGCTACATGATCCCCCTCACTACACTGTGTGCACCTTATGGAACACTGTGAAACAAATGAGTCTGATCACCACTAAAATCACGCACTTTAAATCAAAGAAAAGTGATGGGCATCCTTAGGATTACAAATGATAACATGTCACAAGTGAATAATCTGTCAACCACCTTGACATTGACTGAATACCACTGCTTTTTCTGTCTTAGATGCAGAGAGTTCATTTTAGCAAGTGATGCTTGATCACAAATCTTCATTACTGACTACTTTGAGTACCCCATTTGGCAGCTATAGATCCCTAAGACTGCCATTTGAAAAAAAATTCTGCAAGTGAAGTCTTTCAGCATACACTGGAGCAATTTTTTTCAGGACATCCTTGTTCCATAATTATAGATGATTTATTGGTCGAAGGTAGTGGCGAAGCAGAGCATGACAGAAATCTTAAGAACATTCTTGACAGAGCACGTGACGAACTTGAAGCTCAGTCCTCTGAAGTGCAAATTCAAACTACCAGAATTTAAATTTGTAGGTCATTTATTTACAGGTACTGGCTTGCAACCAAACCTGTCTAGAGAAGCAGTCATTTTTGACAGGCCAGCATCAGAAAATGTTCAAGCTCAACAACATTTTCTTGGTATGGTCAACTATTTAGGCAAGCTTGTACCAGATTTTAGTGAGTTGACAGCACCTTTGAAAGAGTTGACGCGCAAATATGTTACATGGTCTTGGTTAGAACAGCACCAGAAAGAATTTGAAGACCTTAAGTGGAAAATTGCCACTCCACCTACGTTAAGACGCTATGCTGTTAACAAAGCAGTAACCCTTCCCTGTGATGCTTCAAAATTTGGTCTTGGCTCAGTCATTCTTCAAGAAGGCAGATCGGTAGCCTATTTTTCCAGAACTCTTACTCAGACCAAGATGCAGTATGCACAAATTGAGAGAACTTTTGGCAATAGTGTTTGCATGTTCCAAGTTTCCTGATTATATTTATGGTCGAGCTATTCAGATCAAAACTGATTACCACCCTCTAGTTACTATTTTAAAGAACCCTATGCATTCCGCTCCAGCAAGATAGCAACGAATGATGCTCACATTGCAAAAGTACAACTTCAAGATGGTCTATACAAAAGGCAATCTTCATCTGTCTGATATCTTATCTAGGTCACCCAAAAATACAATGGAACAACTTCATGAAGAGAATTTTGACTGACATAATGGAAGTGCATAATTTTTCTACCATGAGACTTGATGAGATATACAATGACTGATCCAATTTTGCAAAAGCTCAACCACTACTCTAATGTTGGATGGCCATCAAAAGCAATCTAGTTTACCACCTGAAGTGGAAACTTATTTTCCTTACAGGGTTGAGATGTTGATGGAAGATGGTATTATTTTCAAAGGTCCTAAAATTGTTGTTCCTGCTCCTTTGCAAAATCTGGATATATTCAAGGTCGTGGTCACCCAGATTCTGAATCTACCAAAAGAAGGTTGAGAGGACTAGTACTTTCATCTTGTTCACATCTGCAAAATGAACCGCTTCATCTAATTCAAGTTCTTGAACTACCTTGGTCAACAGTAGCCACAGATACATTTGAGTGGAACAATCAGCATTATTTGGTATTGGTAGAAGGGACAGGGGCTCTGAGACGAGAGGATAGAGTGGATGACCTGGGATTCCCCCAAGACCCAGATTATCTCTGGTGAGAGTCCTGTCCCTTTGTCCTTCCTATTCTTGGGGGATGGTTTGGTTCTCTCTGTGGCTCCTGGGTCCCCCCCATTTGGATTTTTTGGTCCTTGATGTCATTTAATTTAGGTATTGTGTGCTTTGGTAATAGGCCTTGGAGATCTGGGTGGAGCAGACGGTATTTGACTGAACATATGACTTATGTTCCTGGAGTTCCTCATTTTGACATATCACTGATGAGTATTCTTTCCGACCGTATCAGGTTTGGTGGCTTCTCCGACTGCTTGGTGTGCCTTTTGAAGGTATTTGAGGTTATGGGTGGTTTGGTGCAGGGGAGGTTGGTCTGAAGAGTACTGGGTATGTGGGGTTGCTGTCATGGGTCTCCTGATAAGAAGAATGTCCTCAATCAAACAGCAGTGTCCTGGTCAGGGTGGTCTTCATGATCAGTGTAGTGTCAGAGAAGAACAGGTGTCAACTTGGGTCCCCAGGTCCCTCATAACTTCTTCCGTGTTTAATCGATTACCACCTATGTCTTATAACTTGGATTTTTTATTTTCTGGTAGGTATGACTATTTGGGATTCCTTTTTTTGTTTTCCCAAGTTTCTGGCACCACCATGTCAGGCCATGGAGGATGCTCTGTGGGGAGGGGTGCATCAGACAATGATGGATTATGGTGTGTCTGATGTCTGTGAGCATGTTTCTGTCAATACAATCCTGTCAAATTTGTTTGCTTCTCAAGGCAAATGTTGGCCCTTTGTGACACCTTCCGCTTTCGCCCTGACTTATTAAATGCAGCACCCCCAGTTACTGACATGGATGTGACGCTGTAAGTGAGACCGGTTTTAGCCAGCTTACTGAGCAAAAGTTTGCTTCTAACCTTGTTTGTTTGAGCTTTACTGGCTTTTCTTTATCATGTTCATGATTGGTTTGTAGCTTTTGAGCTTTGTCTGAATCAAGTATTGCTCATCCTTTTGCCTAAGGCAGGTCAGCTGTCAACTGCCTTACCTTATCAATCGAGTAAGTCCAAAGTTCAAAAAGTCGACCAAGTTCCAAAGGTGTCTTGACAAAGCCAAATGTGGTAGATTGGGTTCTTCCAGTGTCCTCCCGGTCAATTGTTATGAGTCCCATTATGATCCTCCTAAGCATGGCAAAGCTTGCCGGGCGGTGGCATGGGGGTCACATTAAGAGTGTGGAGGATCTTTGTGGAGTGGGACTACAGCATTCGTGTACCCATTGTATGAGTCGATTCTTGTAGTAAGGCTAAGATTAAACAAAACAGCATGTTTGTGGTGTTAGTGGTGTTGATATCAGTAGCAGCACACAGCGGGTTCCCGACCCCAGTGATTTCCTGTGTTTTTTTTTTGTGTTTAGCAGCTCTCACACCTGGCTCTGAGATGGGGGAGGCTAGACTCTGGGAGGATAGATGATTCTCCTTTTGGGGGAGGAGGAGAAATTTGCACTGAACTGTCTGCCAGTATGTTGCAGTATGTTGTGTGTGTCTGTGGGTTTTTTTTTTTTTATCATTTTGGACTAATTCTGCATATCTGGAGTTTCCCCCAGGGTCTAAACATAGCTAAAGAAGGCTTTATGATTGTCTTTTGTGTCATTAGCGATTTTTGACTCTTATTCAAACTAGTTTGAGATTGATCTACTACCTAACCTGACTTCTACGGCTGTTATTACTTAGCTGAAACGTCATTTCTCGGGCCATGGTAGTACACACAAAGTTATCTCTGACAATGGTACTCAAATTGCTAGTCAGTTGTTTCATAAATTTGCAAGAGAAAAGGACTTTGTGCATGTTAATAGTAGACCAGAATATCCACAGTCAAATGGACTAGCTGAACATGCAGTGCAGGGTGCAAAGCAATTACTTGAGAGGTCAAAGTGTGACAATACCAATGTCTGTTTCAATCTGCTTAATCTGAGACATACCCCGTGATGTTATACTTGCCTCACTTGCTCAGAGACTTCTAACTAGGCAAACCAGAGCAACATTGCCCATCAGTTCCAGTTTGTTGAGGCCTAAAGCTAAGAAAAACAAAGCTATTAGATCTCAACTATTCAAAAAGCGTTCTTCGTTCTTTTCAGAAGTCCAGCTATGACAAATCAAGCAGATTTCTTCATCCATTGAAATAAGGAGAGACAGTGAGGATACAAATGGAGAAAGGTTTTGACCAGATTAGTCAAGTTACAGGTATATGTACCAAGCTGAGATCCTACATTGTAGAATCTGAGGGTGTGGAGTACAGGAGAAGTCACAGACATCTTCTTCCTGTATCAGAATTGATATCGCAACATCATTCCTGTGAAACAGACTCTAGATTTCAGAGCAACCTAGACAATGTTCTTGTTCCAGAACGTGTCTTGACTTCTACTGCCACTTCCAATAATGTTCCTGATGTCCCGAAAGTTGTTCATTCCACAGAGACAGTACCAGTTATTAAGTCTAATTCTAGTTTCTATGTCACACAATTTGGTCGTATTTCCGGACCTAGTGTGAAATACACAGCGACCTGCACTTAACTGTATATATGTGTATTTAATTCTGTACAATTGCATGACCAAAAATTATTTACATTGATTTCACATCAATTAGTGTTTTAACATTGCATGTCTATTTCTCAAACAGGGAGGATGTAGAACAGAATGTGTGTGCTGTGTCTTTACGAAGCATTTCAAGGACTGAACGAGCAGATATAAATAGCGGAAACGTGCTATAATCAGTGCCATTTTGAGAGTGCAGCCAGAGAGTGAGCATGAGAGTAATAGCTAGTTTGTTTGTTATGAGTTTATCTAAGTTAAAGTGTTAAGCCTTAATTCTGATGTGTTTGTACATAATAAAGCTGCTTGAACAGAACCCACGAACTGTCATCTATTGTGTCCTGACTAGACGAGCGGCAGCCTTCTTTTTGGAACATTCTGAAACAGTGTGTCTGGTCAGCACAAAAATAGCATGACTTTGCTTAGAAAGCACATCAAAAGGTGTCCCTCCAATTAAAGATGGTAAAATATGGCAAACAAGCCAATTATGAATTCCTTGAGGTCAACCCAAGCTTCCCACCCACTGTGCAGGTAGACTACGAATCAAGTAATATCTTAATTTCATGAACAGATGCACAATAATCATACAAAAACAATAAATGTACTTTGTATCTAAAGTGTTTACAAAAACTACAAATGTAGTGTCTTGTGGATCTACATCTGAGGTTTTGCAAGAGGAAGTCAGTCAAAGATGCTTTCAATTGTCTGGCAGCAAATGACTGCGGCAATCTAGAGGCCAATGTAGTGATTTTGAAAATAACATCTATAAAATTTCATTTCCAAGATGAGTGGTAGATTGGATATGGGTGATTGAAAATCCCAAGGGTTGAATGAAGGAGTATCTGTCCATGTCACCCTCAGATTTGTGCACTAGATGAAAATGGCAGTGCTTTCTCTGTAGTGCACCAAATTGTTGTGTACCACTTGAAAGTGTCCCACTAGGACAATACAGCAGAAATATTGGAACAGAAGTAGAAGTCGAAGGTCAACATTCCAGGACTATGACCCCGACAAACACTAAATCTTTTTGCACTATAGCAATAGCTGACCCACTTTGTGTGGTGCAGGATGATATTGAGGTGAAACAACATTAAATAAGTGGATAGCAGGCTTGCAATCTCAAAATGGAAAAAGCTTGGTTAATTCCTTTCTGGAAATGGTTATTAGTGGAAAGGATGATATCTCTAGTATGTTCCAAAGCTACAACTTAAGTACCATCTGAGTGTGGTTGCCTGTTAGAAAACAGGCATCATCCATTATTTGGCCTTGTTCATTACCAAATTATCTCTTTCAGATGCCTGCAGCATGATATCCAATAATGTTGCTGATTTGAGAAGAAAACCATTAAATAAAGATTGCTTTTCTATATCTGAAAAAGTTGTTTATGAAGTATTTGTTCCCTCATAGAGGTGGGGACAAGGTTTGTTAAAAACACAAGTAAAAACATATAAAATGCACATCAATACAATAAAAATAAGAAATAAAAAATACTGAAATATCACGGATGGGGGCAAAGAATTAAAACATGAAAACATTTACATTTTTCTATTAAAATAAAACCAGCTGTAGGAGGGGTGTGTGGATCCCACTCCTGCTACCTGAGGATCACCATCAGAGCCTACTACACAACTCCTACCTATCACCATCAGAATCTACTACACTACAACTCCTGCTCATCTCTTGTTCTTGTACAGGAAGATAAACAAATAGTAGCTAGAGACCAATAAAGCTGCTGTGATCATTCCATCTCTTCAAAATGCACAACTGTAGGCCAGAGCTATTAACAGCAGATGGTGTTTGGGCACAGCTAATCAATTTTTATGTAGCAAATCAATGCAAAGAGCAGTAGAGGATAAATGGAGAATGTTTATGGAAGGGAAGGTAATGTGGTAGCAACAGGAACTGCTACAGACTGAGCCTGCAGAGGACGTCTAGGATTTGAACAATTAAAAAGAAGGGAAGGGAGAGACTGTTGCATAACTGCTGTCTCCAGGCAATTTAATCCAAATTGCTGACAGCAAGGCAATGCATGCAGGACTATATACAAGTCAAAACCACACTCACCCACTCACCACACTTCATACACTTTGAATAAGATTGGTTTGGTCATTAGAAAAATAACATGCCTTAGGTTGGAAGCTATATTGAAGGGTACTCATACACTTAAAATGGAAGCATTATTTGGTATATGAGCAGTATGATTATCAACTCAAGCTTCGTCTCCCACTGTCCATATATTGTATTAATCAGATAATTTTTTAATTTCGTGAATGGAAGGATAACAATACAGACACAAGTCATTGAAAATCCCGTGTAACTAAATCTTTCAGAAGTAATTGCAAATGCATTCTCTTGCAAGTCTGGGTGCAGAGATCTTCAAGAACATCATTCCAGGTAGCTCTCAACTGTCTGATGACTGACTCCATGAATCTAAAGGCCAAAGCAAAAGGAGTGAATGATTCAGTCCCCAAATGAATAAATGAATGGATTTGGGAGATCAGACCCCCTCCCAGTAGGATAAATCAAGGAGTCTCAAATAACATTCTAGGTGCCCTTCATATTTTTAAACTAGATGAGTAAAGAGACATTCCTGCTGTAGTGCTGCAATTTGTAGTTGTCTCTTCTCCTTTGAAATAAGTGTCTGATTAATGCTGCACTGACATAAAACTGGGGCAATTTGGCAGAAACATGAGGAAATGAAGTAGAAATGGGAGGATGTAATGGATAAACAGTATTGTTGAAGCTGATTGCAATGCTGAAATAGAAACCCTTGACCTAGTCCCTACTGTACATGGTTGACTGCAGAGAGGCTTATAACGGTAGCAGGCTGTGCTGTAACTACATATACCTGATGCATTCCCTGGGTTTCATTGCCTGAATTGACCCAGCATCATTATCGTACCAGTCTTTACTATATAACTTGCCTTTCTCAGATGCTAGCCAAACCACTCTGCATAGAGTCTGATAAAGCTGCTGTCAAAAAAAGGAAACAGTACAGTGATGCAACAGATAGCACACTCACCTTGGGTGTAGAAGGCTGCAATTCCCACTCTAGGTAGCAGAATTGCCAAGACTGAAGTGCTGCATTTTGGAGTCTGTTGTCTTTCAGATAAGATATTAAAGCAAGGTCCCATCTGCTTGCGTTGGTAGTAACTCTGAATGTAAAAGATCCCCCAGCTCCTATCAAAACGAGTAGGGGAAGTTCCCTGATACCTTGCCAAATTTCCCCTACTAATACAAATACCACCTTGGGTCTCTCCTGACAAGAGGCTACTAGCCTAATGTGACTAATCTGGTCAGCAAAGGCTAAATAAATTTTGCAGGCATTGGCATATTGATTAAAGTGTTCACCTCATAGATACGAGGTTCAGAGTTTGATTATGAACTCTGATTATTGGCTAGGGTTGTAGTAGTCTGCAAGACTGATAGCTTAGTATTTGCCCATCAACTTATAAAAGGCTGATTTTCCATAGCAGAAAAACAATATTTTTGTGGAATATCTATGGCTCACATCCTCAAAGAAAGAGATTGTAACTGTAAGTTTATTTAAGCATGTAA
>NC_056743.1:278430602-278433102 GCF_019279795.1 Protopterus annectens
TACTACTTTGGATGTCACCTTAATTCATTAGCTATTAGCAAAATGAGTGTTTTGAATGTTCGAACAATTTAATATTAGTTACCTTATTTCTAGGTCTAACTCTAGCTGTCTGCTCATACTTCTACTCAAACAATGCTGTGCAATGACAACAAAATGCTGATATAACTGAATTAGTGTTTCTTTACAGAACTGCATGGCATGAGTATCTGAAATTCATCACTGTTTTCTTATAAAGAACAGCATGTTTAAACGTTCCATTTTTGTATGCTGTTTTCCTGTCCCACACCTTTAGGTCATACATAGATAAGTGCATGCTGAAATACCTGTATTACTCCAGAAGGAAATGACGCTATCATATGGAGATTTAGTACAGTGTTGCAAAGAGTAATATTGCTTCACATCAATACGTACTCTGGTTCATTCATTGGCTGGTGTGCCTACTTTGTGGAGTCATGTCCTGCTTGTGTTGCAAGTTTTCTCCTGATGCACTGGTTTCCTCCCACATTCTAAGGACATGCAGTATATGTCCTGGGGACTCTAAATTGTTTGCAGGTATGTATGTGTATTTGTATGTATGTGCACGTGTGATATGGAAGTAAGCCCTGACAACCTACTTCCACCTCCTCCTATGCTCTGTAAATTCCACAGATGGTGGGTGGCCACTGGGGTCATTCTAGGGGTCAGTTGTAAGTTGTGAGAGAGAGAGAGAGAGCAAGTGAAAGTTTAAATATTTTTTAAAACCTTTTAAAGTAATATAAAAGTCAAGAGGCTCATAGCTACTTGGATTGTAATTTGTAAATGTGTTGTAATCAGCACAGTACAATGCGTCTATGTTAATGAATTATTCTGAATGGTTTAGATGATATAAGCGTACTTGACTATTAGGTAAATAAGATGATCTTTTATAAAGTAACCTGCTTGTATTATTTAACTGGATTGTATAAATTTACTCACCAGAATGTCATCTTGTTAAAAGATCTCAGAATATTGTGTGTGCAATGAAGTTGTTCATACAAAACAAAAGCTGCTTTTGTTAAAATTGTATTAGTTTTGCATCTATCACGAAGGTTAAAGATTATGTTCTTACTGATGTAAAGCCTTTATGTAGTTAATTAATATTCAGCTAGTTATCTAGTAAGCAAATTGATTGAGTTGTTCATAAAGCTGTTTAAAATTGACTCTGTAGCAGATCATAACTTGACATGTTTTGGATGAAATGAAGAAAGCATTAAATACAGTTTCTTATAGTATGTACTGTATGATCAGTTTTGATCTGAATTATTCATAATGTTTTGTCTAAGTGAAGCAAATGCTGACGTATGAATAATGCAGCTCTTCATAGATGCGCCCACATGTTAATATAATGACTTCTAATAAAAATAAGTAATCTGTTATAGAAATCCTGAAAGACTGCAAGCCATACACACTTGAGTGGATTCAGTACTTTAATTATCTAAAGACTGGTTTAACAAACAAAAAAAATCTTGATTATTGTAGTTGCATTTATTGCCCTCTTCCCCATGCATATATCTAAAGAACTACATCAGCATTGAAATACTCCATGGGATTCATTCACAACTGCTTAGGCTTTGCACAAGGTGTAATCAATTACAACATGCTAGCGTGATGAGCAGCGGTGCTCATTGAATATGCATGCTGCTCATCATGCTTACACCATTCCAAGCACGGAATGTGGCCAGCATCAGTGTCGGTGACCAGGAAACAATGTTAGGAATCACACAAACACCACATATCCTTGGTAGTAGGAAAGCATTATAGAAGCACACATGTGGATAGCTTATATGATGTAAGAGCAAGTGGATTTTAAGAATTTAAGTGCAGAGGATCTGAACCTGGACAATGTGTCCAGAATACAATGTTAATAGTGTAGAAAAGTACAAGGGGAGGGAAAGTGGAAAAACTGTGCTCACTTAATGCATTCAAATGTGAATATGTCACAAAAAAAATGACAGCTTTAAACATGTTACCACCTTAAGACCAAAACGTTTGTACAACCCTGCCCTTAACAACTCTATACAGGCTTTTCTTAAGGTTTGTGAAAGAGATTTAAGAAAATTGTCAGTCCAACAAAACAGACAAATGGTTTAACCTATCTGAAGCCGAAACAAATGCATTATCTGAATTTATCAAAGACATGTCTCTATGCATTATGCGTGCAGATAAGGGTACAGGGCTAGTTTTCATGGAACAAACCACATACGTACAAAAAATAGAGAAAACTTTATATGACAATGATTTTTTCACTCATGTAGACTTACACACAGTTAATAAACATTTGTTAAATGTTGATAAAACATTAAAAAGCTTACAAATAACTAATGCCATCTCATTTGAAGAATTTATATTTATGTCAGTCCCCTCACCTAATTTAGGAAGACTATTTGGTATTCCCAAAATACACAAGAATTCATCAGACCCTCCATTCAGACACATTATATCAAACAGAAAAACCAAGACAGAAAAAATTGCTGATTACTTA